>NC_061119.1:164538874-164577772 GCF_002878395.1 Capsicum annuum
TCAATGTAGGATCAATCATCTCATATTGCACGTTAATAGTAGGGATAGTCCATTACATAAATAGATGGAAACACCAGAAACTAGAAACTGGAATAGAGAAATAGGACCAACAAATCCAAGATAGCTAAAGCCAGCTTTGTAGGTAATATTTTCTTATATTTCACTAATAAAGGTGAACAATAGTAATCCTTTGAGATAGTATCTTATTATATGTGGTTTTATAGAATTCCACTCAAAGTTTATTGTAATGCCTCAAGTCTACACCCCAGATGTCACATGGTTCTCATAATATCAAAGGAACGCAAGCTAACCCATGACTTATACCTGCTATAATCACTGAATAATAATACTATATAATTTAAAAATTTGGTAGAAAATTGCCAAAAGGTTCAAAACTCAAATCAAATATTTAGTAATGAAAATCAATACTGTAAAATAAACATCCATCTGAAATACTCTATTCTAAAAAGCCTCTAACTAAACGCTGAAAGTGGCGTTGATGGGACAAGCCCCTAACTAACTCCAACTACTGAAGTACTGATAACTGAAAATTATATTTTGTCCTCAAACTATGAGGACTCACCACTAAATCTGTTGCTGATAATCTGGGCTGCTAGGTACATTCAGGAGACCGTGCATCTGTACCTATGATATATGACATCATAGCACAAAAAAGTATGCTTCAATACTTTAAATGTATTGGTATGTTATGTAAGATAAGGATGAATGCATGGTTTTTCATGCATGAATAATAATTGATTGAATGGCATGATTATAGCTGAATGAGAGTACATGTATGTCTGAAACTGCCGTAGATACTGATTATGCAATGCTATGCAGATAACTACGTATACTGTAACTGAGATTTCATTAACACTGGATAGTGATATCTAAAAAATGAATGACTGATATTTGAGTTTACTGATACTGTATTACTATTAACTGAGTGATTATTTCTGATAGTCCTAATTCTGTAGAACTGAACTGAGTTCTATACTAAGTTGGGAGACTATATCTGACAGTCCTCATTCTAAAACTAAACTGAGGTTTTATATTGAGTCTGAAACTGAAACTATAGGAGTATTAATCTGACCAACATACCCCGATTATTAATTGAGTTGGGGTCCAACATGTGACCCTAGTTGGAAGGGTGTTAGTACCTCGCCAAGGGATACTAAGAATAGCTATGAATTAACCCTCTCTGACAAGAAGCCCTTTCATCTACCCTTACTGACAGGAAAACTCGTAGGAGATGTATCAACCTAAGACTGGCAGGAAGAGATCTTAACCTACGCTGGCTAGGGTCTAACCCTTTATTGATAGGCATGCCTCCATCCCTGGGTTCAGTTGGTGCTGATTCGTACTCCCAAGTGAATAAATACTGAACTAATTTCTAGACTGTACTAGGTTTGACTGAACTATTACTTATCATGCTATCTATCTGAACTTGTCAGAGTTCACTAAGTTTTGATAACTAACTAAATACACTGAGTTTTGTTAACTGGATAAATATACTAAATTCTATTATCTGACCAAGTACTACAGTACATGACATCACTGAGATTATTTTGAAATTAATGTAAATCTAGGTAGATAGATTGTCGGGTATTAAATACCCCCAGGACTCGATTGCATAAATTGTAAAACATAGCACAATCTTGAAACCATTATAGCTTGACACGTTATCACAATTCATTCATTGAGGCATTTTAGCAAACATTTGCATGGCATGAACTTGTATACATTTTAACATGATATGATTTCATTATTCAACTCACATGAGCAATTCATCAAATAGTTGGTTAGTATAATTTATACACATGACAATACTATAACATGCAAGTATCATAATCAAAACCCCAAACTTACAAATTCAAGGGCTTTTAACATGAAACCATATAACCACACACACATGCTACTTGTTTCTTAAGAAACTTACAATTAATCATGGATTATAAACACAACTACATCATAATTAAGACTAAAATCAAATTCAACATGATTTCATAAAAGAAATCAACTTGTAATCTAAAAAGGGTTCTTGAAATCCAAGGGTGGAAAGAAACCCGTGGTTGAACACTTAACATACCTTGCTACTTGAATTTGTGAAGATTGATGGTGAATTTCTTTAATCTTGATCTAGACTTGATGGACTAGGGTTTATTCTTGAGAGGATCTTAGTGAATAATGTGAGCATTTTCCCTATTGAGGGGTTTAATCCCATGGTTTAGGACTGAATAAATGTAGGGAAAATGTCCCAAATACCCCTCTGGATGCTGATTTAATTATTGAAAAGCATGCCTAGATACACACCTACCGACGCACCACGTCGATGGAATCAATGCGATGACCATCACTCCACATCGAGTTTGCATTATTTTACTAAAATTGTACTAAAAGCTGAGGAAAAATTATCTATCAACGCTATGGCCAACGCGACAGGTTGAGATTGCATCGACCCACTATTTTGGTCACATAAATATAATTCAAATAAGGTCTGAAAAATCTAAAAGTCACCCGGAGTGACCTATTGACACACCTAATCATGATTCAATCAAAGAATTGATATTTTAACGTTATAAGGGATGTAAAATAGGATCGTCAACTTATGATGGCTAAAATAAATTTTAAGTATAGACACTTAAATGAAATTTCTAAGGCTGGAACCTCTTATCAAGATTTAACAGACTGAGTTAAGCTTAGGATTTTGTGGGGTCTTATAATATCCCCCTTGGAAATATTCATCCTCGAAAAAGACTAACTATGGTGAGAATACTGATAAACTAAATTTATATATAATAAACATACACAGCTAACTACTGGGACTGAGTTTTCCTTTCTTGCCAAACCTCTTCACTCCTTTCATAGGACAGATTTTTATATAGTAACCAATCTCAATCTTGAGGTCCTTTCTTTGCATATCTGCATATGATTTCTATCGGCTCTAAGCTGTCTTGAGCCTTTACCTGATCAACTAAACATTTTCTAAGGCATAAAATACCAACTCAGGCCCTACCACTATAGCCTCACTTATTTCAAACTAAACAATAGGAGATCTACATCTTCTCTTATAGAGCGCCTTAAATTAAGCCATCTAAATGCTGGAATGATAACTGTTATTATATGTGAACTCAATCAAAGGAAAGTGGTCATCCCAAATTTCCTTAAAGTATATGGAACACACCCTTAAGATATCTTCTAAAGTCTGAATGGTCTTTTCTGCTTGACTATCTATCTAAGGATGAAAGGCTGTACTGTGGTAAACTTGGGTACCAAGACCTTTTTGGATGGCTTTCCAAAAATGAGAGGTAAATTGGGTACCTCTATCTGAGATAATAGATACTGGGACTCTGTACAACCTAACCAACTCTCTGACATAGAGTTTGGTGTAGGCCTTAATTAAATAAGAGGTATGAACTGGTAAGAAGTGAGCTAATTTGGTCATCCTATCTACAATGACCCAAATAGAATTATGCTGACTACGACTATAGGGAAAACCCGTCATAAAGTCCATGGTTATTTTCTCCCACTTCCACGTGGGAATACTGAACTCCTTAATAGATCCACTGGGCTTTTAATGCTCAATCTTAACCTGCTGACATGTAGAGCACTTAGCTACAAACTTTGCAATGACCTTCCTTATCCCACTCCACCAATAGATCTCCTGTAAATTACAGTACTTCGTAGCAGACCCTAGATGAATAAAGTAACATGCATCATAAGCTTCTGCAAGAATTCATTGCCTCAATTCATCTACACCTAGCACGCATAGCCGACCCTAGCAATGCAACACACCATCTCCTCCTTAGGAGAAAACCTCTACTTTCTGATCTCTGACTGACTATTTCAACTTGACTAAACTTGGATCTCTGTCCTACGTTTCATTTACTTTAGAAACTAGAGATGATTCTGAACTATTCTGCATCCACACACTACCCTCTGATAAATCGAGTAAGTGGACACATAGACGTGCAAGCTGATGAACTTCTTGAACTAACTTCTTCTTACCATTCTCCATGTGAGAAACACTACCCATAAGCATCCTACTGAGAGCATCAAACACTATATTGGTCATTCTTGGATGATACATGACACTCATGTCGTAGTCATTCAACAATTCTAACCACCTTTTCTAACATAGGTTTAGATCTTTATGAGAAAATACATACTACAGGCTCTTGTGGTCTGTGAACACATCTGCATGTACCCCATACAAATAATGCCTCCAAATCATTCAAGCAAATACAAAAACAGTTAACTTAAGATCATAAGTTGGGTAATTATTTTCATGGGGCTTAAGTTATCAAGAGGCATAGGCTATGAACTTACCTTTTTACATCCAAACACACCATAAACCAACTTTACTAGCATTGGAATATACCATAAACCCATTTGAGCCATTTGATAAAGTCAAAACTGGGATTGTAGTAAGTCGAGTCTTTAACTTCTAAAAACTCTTCTCATAAGAATTTGACAATAGGAACTTGACTTTCTTCTAAGTTAATTTGGACCTAGGGGATGGAATGGACAAAAATCCTTCAACAAACCATAGTTAATAAATAGCGAAACCCAAGAAACTCCTGATATCTAATAGAGAGATGGGTTTGGTCCAGTTTCTCACTGCTTCGGGCTTTTGAGGATCAATTCTAATGCCATCACCGGAGACTATATGACCATAAAAAGCTACTGACCTTAGCCAAAATTCATACTTACTAAATTCAGTGAACAACTGATGGGTTCTGAGAGTTTGTTATACTATTTTAAGATAGTCTGTATGATTATGATCACTACGGGAGTAGAAAAGAATGTCATCAATGAAGACTATGACGAACATGTCTACGTACTGCTTGAACATGCGGTTCATCAAGTCCATGAAGACTATTGAAGCATTGGTTAGACCAAATAACATAACTAGGAATTAGAAGTGACCATATCGAGTTTGAAAGTTATTTTTGGAATGTCACATTCTCTGACTCTGAGCTGATGATAGCCATATCTGAGGTCTATCTTAGAAAAGTAATTGGAACCCTGAAGTTGGTCAAAAAAGTCATCGATTCTGGGATATGAATACTTGTTCTTGACCGTGACTTTATTTAGCTGACGGTAGTCTATACACATTCTAAGAGAATAATCTTTCTTACGCATGAATAACACTAGTTTACCTTAAGGGGATGTGCTGTGTCTAATAAATCCCTTATTTAGGAGATTCTACAACTATTCTTTTAACTCCTATAGATCTGCTAGGGTCATTTTGTATGGTAGGATAGAGATAGGCTAAGTATATGAAAGAAGGTCTATTCTAAAGTCAATTTCTCGCATGGAAGGGACTCCTAGAAGATCTTCGGGAAATACATCAAGAAATTCACATGCTATTGGAACTGAATTAAGATTAGAGGTCTCTAAACTAGAGACTTTAACTCAGAAAAGATATTAAATAGATGCCTTAGATATTATTTTCCTTGCCCTAAGGTAGGAAACAAGCTAACCCCTAAGTACTGAAGTACTACCCCTCCACTCAAGAATAGGCTCATTCAAAAACTAAAAATAGACAACTATATTTCTGCAGTCAACTGAAGCATAACATGAATTAAGCCAATTCATGCTGAGAATGCAATCAAAATTGGTCATCTCTAGTTCTACTAAGTCTACTGAAATGACTTTCTATAATACCATAACTGGACAGTTCCTGTATACTCGTCGGGCTATGATAGATTTACCTACTATGGTAGAGAATAAGAAGGGCTCTACTAGGATTTTAGGACTGACTCTGAAGTCAACAACTATTTAAGAAGTTACAAAGGACAAAGAAGCTCTTAGATCTAGCAAATCATAAACATGAAAATGATAAACTTGTAACATATCAGTGATCACACAAGGAAAATTTTCCTGATCCTGTCGGGACTGAAGTGCATAAAAACTATTTCGGCATTGCCTATTTGTGGCACTAGAAGCGGCACCCTATTAATTTGGGCTACTGAACTGAGCTGGAGAATGATTATGATGACTTTGTGAACCCACCTAAGGACACTCTCTGACCCTATGGCCTAGCTTTCCACATCCAAACATGCATCCATGCTAGCCCTTCAGACACCTGGGTGGTTTCTGCCATACTTCTAGCAAAAAGGGATTTGTTCGGGCACTGTTAACACTACCCTGAGGTTTAGGGCATGGTGCCCTATCTTTATTGTTATCTCTAAATTTTGGAACTAGCTGAGGATGGAGATAGAATTAAAGATTTTAGGTAGAACTGAGAATGAATCCCACCCTATGACTTAGGCTACCTTATTCTTAGCCTCATTCATCTGCTGAGTACGGACAATAAGCCTAGATATATCCATCTTCTTTATCAGCATTACTTTCCTACACTGCTTGACCATACTATTAGACATACCAAATAGAAACTTACTCATCTTAGATCTGTTATCCGCTACCATTTTATGGGCCCTATATCAGCGACCCTCTCTACCTTCCACTGCTTGAACCATAAGTGAGACATATCCTGGAACTCATATAAGGCTAAACCAATAATCTCACTAGCTGTCACCCCCATAATATCTATAACTTTCTACACCTGATCAAGGAATTCCTGTGAGTTCTCCTCTAACTTAGACCCAGTAAAAGCTAGAGGGTTCATTTGGGTAAAATCTCGAATTCTAGCTGCAGCAGTATTGGCCACTTAGGAAACTAGAATGGCAGCTGGGCATTCATTCTAGGCTTCCATAAAATGAGCTAGAGTGGTGAAATCTGCTCTTAATTTTGCATAGAAAACATGCTCGTCCAGGAGATCTGCCTAAACGGGCGGAGGTGCTAGCTGATTTCTTATTCTCCTTCCATTGTTATTTTTTGGAGGCATATCTATAAAGAGAAGTAAGAAAAGTATTAGACTGAGAGTGTAACTTGAGCTCATGCTCACTCGCATGATATGAATACTAAAAAAAGGGAAACTTTTCTAAAAATGCCTTATAGCCTCTTGTTCATAAGTGTGGCGCGCTACACATCCATGTACAAGACACTACTAAATGTGGTTTTAAGACTTTGTAGGAATTAGTTGAACCTTAGGCTCTGATACTAGGTTTGTAATGCCCTGAGTCTCCACACTGTACATTACACAGTGCTCATAATCCCAAAGGACCACAAGCTAACCCATAACTAGTACCTGCTGCAATCACTGAACAATAATACTGTGTAATACATAAATTAGGTGGAAAATTTCCATAAGATACAAAACAAAAATCAAATGCTAAATACTAAAAGTTAATACTGTAAACTAAACATCCATCTGAAATATTCTAGTCTAAAAAGCCTCTAACTGAACTATCTAAAAATGGAGTCGATGGGACAAGCCCCCAACTAACTCCAACTACTAAAGTAAAATAACTAAAAATAATACTCTATTCTCAAACTATAAGGACTCACCACTAAATCTGCTACTGATAATCTAGCTCCTAGGTATGGTCAGGAGCTCGTGCATCTAAACCTATGATATATGACATCATAGCATAAAAGAAAGGTATGCGTCAGTACTTTGAATAAACTGGTATGCTAGGTGAGGTAAGGCTGAATGTATGGGTTCATATGCATGAACAATAACTTACTGAATGTCATGAATATAACTAAATGAGAGTACATATATATCTGAAACTATTGTAGATACTGACTATACAATGCTATGCACATAACTACATATACTATTACTGAGATTTTATTAACACTGGATATTGTGTTTTGAAAACTGAATGAATGATATCTGAGTTTACTGATACTGTATTACTGTTAATTGAGTGTATATTTCTGTCAGTCCTAATTCTATAGAACTAAAATGAGTTCTATACTGAGCTTGGTGAGTATATATAATACTCCTGATTCTGAAACTGAACTAGGGTTTTATACTGAGTCTTAAACTAAAATTATGGGAGTGTTTATCTAATTGACATGCCCCGATTATAAAATAAGTTGGGGTCCAACCTGTGACCTCATTTGGAAGGGTGTTAGCACCTTGCCAAGGGATACTAACAATGGCTATGAGTTAACCCTCTATGACAGAAACCCTTTTCGTCAACCCACACTGGCAGGAAAACTCATGCGACATGTATCAACCCTATACTGGAAGGAAGACATCTCAACCTATGTTGGCTACGTAGTTCTATAACGTAGGGACTACTACTAATGGTCAAACCCTTTATTAACAGAAATGCCCCTATATGTGGGTTCACTCGGTGCTGATTCCTACTCCTAACTGAATAGACATTGAACTAATTTCTAAACGGTACTAGGCTTGACTGAACTACTACTGATCATGCTATCTATCTGAGCTGGACTAAGTTTACTGAGTTTTGATAACCGACTGAATACACTTTCTGTTAACTGGCTAAATATACTGAGTTCTATTATCTGACTAAGTACTACTGTATGTGACATCACAGAGACTTTTCTAAAACTACTGTAAATCTAGGTAAATAGCTAGATTGTTAGATATTAAATACCCCTAGGACTTAATTACATAAATTGTAAAACATAGAACAATCTAGAAAGCATAATAGCTAGACACTTTGTCACAATTCATTCATTGAGGCATTTGAGCAAACATTTGCATGGCATGAACTTGTATCCATGCTAATATGTTATGATTTCATTATTCAACTCACATGACAATTTCATCACACTTGTTCAACATAATTTATACACATGACAATACTATAACATGCAAGTATCATGATCAAAATCCCAAACTCATAAATTCAAGGGCTTTTAACATGAAACCATATAACCACACACACATGCTATTTGTTTCTCAAGGAACTTGCAATTAATCATAGATTATAAACCCAACTACATTATAATCATGAATAAAATCAAATTCAACATAAATTTTGTGAAAGAAATCAACTTGTAATCTAAAAGGGTTCTTCAACTCCAGGGGTGGACGGAAATCCTTGGATGAACACCTAACATACCTTGATACTTAAATTTGTGTCGATTGATGGTTAATTTCTTGAATCTTGATCATAACTTGATGGAATAGGGTTTGTTCTTGAGAGTAACTTAGTGAATAATGAGAGTATTTTGCTTATTGAGGGGTTTAATCCCATATTTTGGGGTCGAATAGAAGAGGGGAAAATGTCCCAAATACCCCTCTGGATGCTGATTTAATTACTAAAAAGTGTGCCCAGCAACGCGCCTACCGATGCGCTACATCGATGGCATCAATGCGATGACCATAGCACCACGTTGAGTTTCCATAGGTTTACTAGAACTTCACTGAAAGCTGGGGAAAAATTATTTGTCGACGCGATGGGCGATGCAACGGATTGAGATCGCATCGACCACTATTTTGGTCACCTGAATATGATTCAAACGAGGTCCAAAAAATCTAAAACTCACCTAAAGTGACCTATTGACACACCTGATCATGATTCAATCCAAGGATCGACATTTTAAGGTCAAAAGGGATGTAAAATAGGATCTCCAACTTATGAAGGCTAAAATAAATTCTAAGTATAGACACTTAGCTGAAATTCTAAGTCTGGGACTTCTTTTCAAGCTTTAATGGACTGATTTAATCTTACGATTTTGTGGGGTCTTACATTATAAAAGAAGGGAAGAATATTTTTTTTGGTTAATCATTGAATTCAACTAGCTTTCACTTAGCTTGACTAATTCTATGGTGTACCTACCGCGTCCAACCAACTACAAGGACGAGGTAACTCTATCCACCAAAGCTAGGACAAATGTGATGAAATCACCTAGTATTTATATCTATTATGAAATTCAAATATGAGACCTTATGGTTATCAATCCCTTTCTTTGAACACTAGGCCACACCCTTCAAGGCCAAAAAGAAATGAAAACTTTTGAAACTTTTAGTTTAAAACAAGCATTATACACTTGTATGACTATAAATCATCTCATTAAAAGAAAAAAAAAATATTCTAAATTTAAATTATTTTAAAACATAAAAGGGTGATACTGTTTTTTTAGGATAGAACAAGTAAAAAGAAATCTATATTGAAAAGTACCATGATAACTAGATGAACTATATTCGTATTAATAATAGAAAACAATAAAGGAAAGCTACAATGGGAAATTCCTAAGAGAAAGTTTAAAAAAGAATCCATTAGAACCCTATTAATTAGGAGAATGAGTGACGAACCTGTGGATCTTTTATTCCATGGTAAAAAGGAGACACTATATGAAATACACTTCCATATCCATTAACTACGACATCAAATGCGCCTTCTTCAAGCAAGTTGGATTTGAACAAATGGAGTCTCTCCTTAACTCCATCAAGGAATGTCAAATGCCCATATTTTTTGCATCACCTACAGGTTGACTGAAAGAATTAAAACCCAAAATCTACACACACAAAAAAAGCAACATTTGAATATCAACAATTAGAATGTTGTCCAACACGCTATCCATTAGACAATAAATTAGCAATCCAACAAATATAACCCTCATGTTTTATAGCAAATTAGCAAATCAAATTAAGTTCTACAGATAACATTAGATGGAATTATTTTAAAACCTAACATACTGGAAATATGTACAAAAACATTAAACGTCGCCAAAAAAGATAATTTCGCAGAAAGATTAGGACCAAAATAGAACAATGTAGTGTTACTCAACAATGATAAATATCAAAACTAACAGTAAATATATGATAATAGGCAATTGATACAACCATATGTACCAATAATCCTTTTTTTAAGCTCATTGACTTGGATTTCTGATTTCCAACTCATTTTTAAATCATAAAGGAGCATCCGCTAAAAGAAAACCCCATAATAGAAACTCAAACACTAGGTCAAATTTATCAATTAGAAGAATAACCTAACCACAAAATCACAAAATAAAAGAAAAAAACCTCAAATTTTCTTTGAAATTAAAGTAAAAATTAAGATATGATATCAAAGTGGTTGTTAGAACAGTAGAGAAGTTGATTTATGGTTAGAGCACTGGTGCTCGGAGCATGAACTAGTGGCCGATTGGTGGTGATTGTGGTCTCGTATTAGTAGTGTATGGTCGGAGTGTACAGGTGGTGTATGGTTAGAGCTACTGGTGGTGTGTGGCCAGAGCTACTTTGGTGTGTGGTCAAAGATACTAGTGGTTTGTGGTATGCGGATGGAGCCTAATGGTGGTGTATGGTCTATCTCATCGTCAAAAACTTCTGATGCATCGATAAGAAATTCAGTAGCACTGAAGCATAAAATCTCTGTGTTAGAGCAATATAAAAGTTAGCTTCTTAATGAGAATGACATCAACAAGAAAATAATCATTAAGTTCAAGTTATTAATTGATGAATCAAAGAGCGAGAAGAAAGAACTATAGCTGAAGATGGACAAGTTTGAATTGGAGAACAAGCATACTAGCAGTGTGTGGTTGAGAATGGGAAATTTTCAATAGTAATAAGAGATTTTCTTTATATACTTTAATTCACATAATATTATTTTAATTTTTGGTGGATACAATGCAAAATTTAAGATGGAATAAATTACAACTGATGCAATAGTTTTTTTTTGTCAATTATGTATTGCCATAGGTTACTTTATGGCAATGGTTCATGCAACCGTTGCTATAAGTAACCCTATTGCAATGTTTATTCATCAATAATAACGATCATTGCACAAAATAGTTCAACTAAAATAATTTATTTTGTAATGGTTGGAAGCATTAAAATATATACTCTATAGCAATGCTTTTGGAACCTTTGCCAAAAGGTTTGTTTCAATAGGGGTGATCTCTAGTTGTGAAGCAAGATGATAAGGAATAATCATAAAATCAAGATTAACACTATCTAGAAAATACTCAATGAAACTGAAAATAAACATGTGTAACGTCTAAAAGCCTCTAAACCCGATGAGTTGTTGGATAAACTCCCAACTCTGATTAATTGAAATAAGCTAAAGTACTGAAGTGAATGGATACTAAGATAACTACTCAAGAACTGATGGGGACTCACAAGGAGTCTAGCTAAGTGATGTATGAATGTGCTAAGGGTGGTCTGAGTACTGAGCGTCCGAACTCATATTATGAGACAAGATAGCCAAAAAGTATGATATCAGTACTTTGAATGTACCGGATATTCGATATGAGAACTAGTTGTATACATATATACTAAGCATGAATGCATGAATATGAAAATCGAATGCAAGACCAAGTATAAATATATGTTGTCTATCTGAGTAACTCAATGACTGAGTACTAAACATTTTTTCATGCAAACCTGAACAGAAGATAATTTGAACTAAACTCAGGACTGTGGGATCTAACATTTAACCGATATTCCCAAACCTAAGATAATCGTGGTCTAACCTGTAACCCTAGTTTGAAGTTTGTCAGTACATTGCTAAGAGTACTAGCACTGGCTGGAATAGATCCACTAAACTGAGGTATCAAAAGACTAGGGTATCAGTCCTTTACTGGTGGGTGACCCCTTATAACCAATGGTGGTAATGTAGTTCTAGAACATAGGGACTTTTGTTAAAGGTTTCAGACCTCAACAAGCGGGTGAGCCTTTATCCCTAGGTTTGCTCGATGTTAAGTACTACTCCCAACTGAATTGGCACCGATAACTGATATATGCTTAACATGATCTAATAACTGATATATTCTTGACTTTGTAATATTCTTAATTTAACAATATAATCATTATCTGAATGACTTATAACATGTAAACTGATAATGAATAGATTTCCTAGGTATCCGGTGAGCATAACCTACCAACATTGACTAATGCAACTTAACATGATAGTATTTACTGATTATGATAATAAGAGAATTTATTAATTTATAGCCAACAACTTAACAATATGATGGAATGGTAAAAGTTCTATTTTAAACATAGGAAATCACAGATCACATCGAAAACACATACGCATGGTTCATTTACAGACATAAAGTGAAGAGAGATAAGAAATTTATATTTGACCTGGAACATAATTCAAGAAAAAGCAATTATACTTTTAAATTTAGAGAGTTCTTGGGACTCAGTGGGTGGAAGGGATCCACAAATGAAATCCCACATACCTAAAAGCAAACCCCTTGAAGAAATCTTCGTGAAACTTGAATGTGCTTGATGAAACCTAGTTGGCTTTAAGAGAGAAAGAAATAGCTTATTTTCTATGTGTTGACTGATTTCTAAGTTATAAGAGGTTAGGGTAATATTTTCCCTTGATAATTGATGTTTTGGGGTGTTTAAATGACATCGGTTGGGTTAAAAGGGGGTGGAATTTACCAAAGAGGCCTTGTTAAAATTTGCAGGAATTTTGGTTCCTATCGTCACAGCTCACCCTATGACTCATACCTTCTAGTCTCGAGTTGTGGGTTGAGTCATGACTTGAGGTTCTAAGGTCTGGATCTTCACTACTAAGGCAGCAACTCTCCCTACTAATGACTCGTAAGGTCTTACTATGAGTCAATAGGAGTAGTTGTAGTTTAGGACTAAGTTCTGGGTTCCTTTTTACTAAGATGATGAGACCACCTAACAACTCTTCATCACTGATAATGAGTCGTAGGGTCTAGTCATTACCCTTGGGTAAAGTTTGAGATCTTCACCAGTGTGGAAATAACTCACCTGTAATGACTCATTACATCTGGTAAATGAATCCTTACCAGAGTTGTTGTCAATGCAATGTGGCACACTCTTAGGAAAATTTCCATAACTTTTTTCCATGACATTGGATTAAGGCAAGACTTGCGGCATTGGAAAGTTAACTAAATGGTCAATCTTTTGATGGGTATAGAGCTTGAGAATTTTTAGGAATTACAATATCTCTCCCTTGGGATCCTTCATCGTCAAATGAAACTGTCTAAACTAAAATACTAGTAAGAAGTTAAGTTTTTTGCACTAAACATTTATGAGCTGAATCATGAGTTGATATCTGAATCTATGACTGATGCATGAACAAAACTGAATTCTTTAATGCATGTTATGACATGAACATGACTGGATGGCTGAGATAGAAATGAAAATATTAATTACTTAAGAAAACTACTACGTCAAACAAGGACTGGGTTCAGAGAGCATACATGGGGGTTCTTGGTCATCATAACTACTTTTACTTACCAAGTAGCTCCCTAAGCTAATTGATTTCCCCACAGAACCTTTACTAGAGAAACCTCTTTGTTTCTCGAGCTATGAACTTGAAAATTAAGGATCTCAACTAGTACTTCTTCATATAAGAGGTTAATTCCATGCTAATCCCTTCTAAAAGGACAACTGAGGTAGGATCACCAATGCATTTCTTTAACAATGAGACACGAAACTCTAGGTTTACTAATGCTAACTCTACGAGTACTCTACCTCGTAGGTTACCATTCTATATGGACTAAAAATCTTATAGGGGCCAATATAAAAAGGACTAAGATTTCGTTCTTACTAAATATCTTTACCCCTTTCATGGGCGAAATTTTCAAGTATACAAAATCACAAATATCTAACTCAATCTCTCTTCTCTTATATCTGTATAGGACTCTAGTCTATTTTTAGCCTTTCTCAAATCTTTTGAACCTTTTCCATTTCCTCATGCACTAAGTTTAGCCCTATAAAAGCAACTTCACCAACCTCAAACCCACTAATAAAAGATCTATATCTACTACCATACAGAGTCTCAAACAAGGCCATCATAATAATTGAGTAATTACAATTATTGTAGGCAAATTTAATCAGAGGAAAGTGATCATCCCAACTACCTTTGAAATAACTAACACAAGCCCTCAACATGTCCTCTAAAGTATGAATGGTCCTCTTTGCTTGACTATTTGTCTGCAGGTGAAAAGCTCAACTGAGATAAACTTGGGTACCGAGACCCTTCTGGAAAGTCTTTCATAAATGAGAGGTAAACTTGGTACCTTAGTATGAAGTAATGGTCATAGGGACTTTATGAAACTTCACCAACTCCCTAAGATAAAGTATAGTATAATATTTGGTTGAGTGTGAGGTATTAACTAACAAGAAATGAGCAGACTTGGTTATTCGATCCACAATGACCCAAATAAAATCATGTTGACTACAAGTACGAGGAAATTCGATGACAAAATCCATATTCACCACTTCCTAATTAAAAATGGGTATGCTTAATTCCTAAAGAGTACAATTAGGTCTTTAGCACTCAACCTTAACCTAGTGGTAGTTTGAACACTTAGATACAAATTCCATAGTATCTTTTTTCATGTCATTACACAAGTAAACTTCCCGCAACTCACAATACATCGTAATGTCTCCTGGGTGAATAGAATACCTAGAACTATATGCTTCTGCTAACATCTGCTGCCTTAAATCACCAATATTTGGGACAAATAACCTGCCCTAACAATAAAGAACACCATCTCCCCCTTGGGAGAAAACCTTAACCTTTCGATTTCAGATTACCTTCTTCAACTTAATTAATATAGGATCACTATCTTGATTTTCTTTCAAATCCTTCAAATTCTTCTTGCAATAATTTGACGTCTAAATTTAATTTTCATCTGAGTCATTCGACATGGGAGAAGCAATAATAGAAAATCCTTTCACAAACCATCTATTGTAACTGGAAAACCCAAGAAACTCATGACATCTAATGGAGAGAAGGGTCTAGGCTAGTTCCTTATTAGTTCAACCATTTAAGGATCAACCCAAATGCCTTCACCAAAAATAATATGACCAAGGAAGGCTACTAATTTCAATATGAAATCACAATTGTTGAACTTAGAAAATAACTCATGATACTTGAGAGTCTGCAAGAAAATCCTAAAATTATTTGCAAGCTCACCCTCACTTTAAGAATAGAAGAGAATGTCGTCTATGTATACTATACTGAATATGTCCAGATACTACTTGAATGCCCTATTCATCAAGTCCATAAAATTTGCATGAACTTTTATTAGTCTGATAGACATAACTATATATTTAAAGTGACTATACTGAGTTGTGAAAGCTGTCTTTGGGATATCACATTCTCAATCTCTAATATAGTGATAGCTTGATCTGAGGTCTATGTTAGTTAAACAATTGCACCCTAAAGTTAGTCAAAAAAGTCATTAATCCTTAGGAATGTATACTTATTCTTGATTGTGACCTTGTTCAACTGGCGATAATTGATGTACATTCGGAGAGACTAATCTTTCTTTTGCCCAAAAAGAATAAGGGCTCCCCACGGGGAAACACTAGGCCTAGTGAACCCTTATCTAGAATATCCTTTAAATTCCTTAAGATCATATGAAGCCATTCTGTAAGGTGAAATTGATATGGGTTGGGTATATAGAAGTAGATCGATTTCATAGTCAATTTCCCTCTGGATAGGAACTCCGAGCAGATCTTTAAGAAATACTTTAGGAAACACTATCTAGAAGATACTCAATGAAATAAAAAAAACATGCCTAACTGTCTGACTTTGTAAAAGCCTCTAAACTTGATGAATTACTGGGATAGACCCCAAACTAACTTTGACTAACAGAAATAAGGTGTAGCACTGAAATAAAAAGCTGATACAAAAACTAGTCCTTCACTGGTAAGGATTCACCAAAACTGCAGCGGAGTGGCATGTGAATGTGTTAAGGGTGGTGTGGGTACTCAACATCCAAACATATATTATGAGATAGTATTGGGAAAAAAGTATGCAATCAGTACTTTGAATGTACTGATTATGCGAGTTGAAAACTAGTTGATATACATATATACTGAGCATATATACATGAACATGAAAATTGAATGCAAGACCAAGTATAAACATATGTTGTGCATCTGAGTAACTGTATTACTTAATATTGAACACTTGGTCTTGCAAACCTGAACTTAATAAATTTTGAATACTGAACTTAGGACTATGGGAGCTAACATTTAACCAACATGACCCAAGCTAAGCTAATCGTGGTCCAAACTATACCCAGTTCAAAAGGTGTTGGTACTTTTGGTACTTTGCCAGAGGTACCAACACTAGCTAGCATGGATCCACTAAACTGATGTGTCGAAGGACTAGCATGTCAGTCATCTACTGGCGGGCAACCTCTAATAACCTACGGTGGGAACGTAGTTATAAAACTTAGGGATTTTTATTAAAGGTCTCAGTCTTTAACTGGCGGGTGAGCCTTTATCCCTAGGTTTGCTAAGTGCTAAGTGTTACTTTCAGCTGAATTGACACTGATAACTGATATATGCTCAACATGTTTTGATAACTGTTATTTGCTTAATGGGGTAATGTTCTAAATTTATCAATATAAGCATGATTTGAATAACTCATAACATGTAAACTAATATATGCATAGATTTCCTAGGCATATGGTGTTCATAACCTACCAGCTCTGACTAATGCAACTGAACATCATAGTATTTACTGAGTATGATAAGAAGAGAAATTTTCAATTTATAACCAACAACTCAACAACATGATAAAATAGGGAAAGTCATATTTTGAACCTGGGAAATAACTGATCTTAAGGGAAACACATACTTATGGTTCTGTTATACACATAAACTGATGATAGTTAAGAAATTCATATTTGACTTAGAACCCAATTTAGATAGTTCTTGGGACTTAGTGGGTGCAAGGGATCTACTGAGAAAATCCTACATACCTAAAACAACGTCGTTGAAAAAATCTTCCTGAAACTTGAACTTACTTGATAAACCCTAGTTGGCTTTGGGAGAGAAAAGAACAACTTTTTTCTATGTGTTTATTTATTTTTGAGTTATGAGATGTTAGGGTAATGTTTTCACTATATAACTAATGTTTTGGGGGCCTTAAACAACATGGTTTGGGTTAAAAGGGTGGTATTTATAGAAGAGCCCTTGTTAAGAACATGTAGGGATTTTCGTTCTAGTCGTCTTAGCTCACCATACAACTTGTACTTTCTGGTCACGAGTCATGGTCTGAGTCATGACCTGAGGTTCTGAGGTCTGTATCTTCACTTCTAAGGTAATGAATGCTCCTCTTAATGACTCGTAAGTTCTTACTATGATTCATTAGGAGTAGTCATAGTCAGAAACTAAATTTTAGGGTTCCATTCTGCTAAGGGGAAGAGACCTCCCAACAACTCATCATCACTAATACTCAGTCGTAGGGTCTAATCATTACCCATGGGGTAAAGTTTGAGATCTTCACTGTTATGGAAATGACTCACACATAACAACTCATTTTGTTTTGTAATGACTTATTACCACCATAATTATCGCTAGAGTCTGACAGGCTCAAAGGAAAATTTCCATAAACTTTTTCCATTAAATTGGATTAAGGCGATACATGAAGCATTGGAAAGCTAACTAAATGCCATAGCTTTTGATAGATCTATAGCTTGAGAATTCTAAGGTACTATATAAAATTCTTGTATGTTATGCATTTATTAGTTAGGTATATAATTGATTGAAAATGCCAAACTTCTAAAGGCATAAAGAGTTTCAAAACTTTCTTTCCATAGAAGCAAGTGGAAAATAACTTGTTCTTTAAAACGATAATTATTTCTTTGTATTAGTTTTGGCCCTGCAGATTGCTTTCATTGGTGGTCATTTTTTTGGTCTCTATTCCTTTCACCACTCCATCATATATTTTGTCAGCCCTTATCATACTCTATCTTGGTATTTTCAACCATTTGTCAAAGATTGAGAGTTGGGATTTGATGGAGGACTTAAAAATCCACCTACAGATGATTTATACTTATTGATGTTTATTATATGCTTGCATTCTCTATATTAATGTGGCTGCCAACATATAGTTAGGTGATGTTTATTCCTGTAATACAATCATTGATTCTTCTTCGAAAAAAGTAGTTTAAAATTTATGGGCCTTGCATCTCAATGATACATTCCTCTGTCAAGGTTTCTTGGCATTTTATCATTCATAGCAATAGTTTAGAATATTAGGCAAAAAATGTGAGTGAAAATCGGAGAGAAAGAAAGAGGTGAGCAAGATTTAGAAGAGAGAGAGTAGAGAGGATAGAGAAAGAGTGAATACAACATACAAGTTGTATCAATGAATACTGGGCATAGATTATATTAACAGATACATATATATCGATGAATACAATTTATATTGATGAATATTATTTGTGTGTATACATAGACACAAACAACAAAAAGTTCATATGAGTTTATTCATACACTCCAATTCTTCTTATCTTTATTCGCTCTTGTATTACTTGTATTAAGGCAGGCATATAGGTTTTATCACTTAACACAGTTCTAGTTTATACATAGATACGAAAACAGAAAAATATAGGAGATTTTATTCAACAACTACAAGAACACCAACAACAGCATACCCACTGTATTTCAACAAAGTGGAATTTGGGAGGGTAATATATAAGTAGTCCATAACACTATCTTAGACAAAGTAGAGAGACTATTTCTAATAGAACCCCAGATCAAGAAAAATTATAAAATAAAAAGACAGAAACAACAAACAAACTGGGATAACATATCAATAGATAATAAAAGAAATAAGACACCCGTAGAGTAATCCTATACATAATTTATTTGAAAATCCCAGATGCCACCAAAATATGATGAACTATAAGCTAAAAGACAAAATCATAACACTACAACTACAGGCACAATTATAAACAAATCACTCCTTCCTACAAGCAAGGAAACACTCCTACCCACTCACACTCTATCCTAATTTTTGTCCTTTACAACTTTCTATCTAGGGTTATGTCCTCAATAAGTAGTATCCGATTTTTTCCATGTCTAATCACCTCCTTATACCCTATCTGAAGCCATCCTTAGCCAACTTGTCACACCCTCAGACTAGGGAATCAATGCACCTTATAATCATATTCTAGAACCATCTAAACTGTACTTTCCGCATCATATCTTCCACTGAAGCCACTCCCACTTTCACTCAAATACAGTCTCCTATATTTTTGTTTGTATTCATTCACACTCATATCACTAATATTCATTCGCTCCTGTATCACTAATATTTATTTGTTTTTATGTCATTTGTATTCATTCATAATATATAAGTACAAAAATACAATGGAAATCATAAAAATATGGAATTATAGATAGATAGAGAGGTGGAAATATATAATACAAAAAGTGAGATGGGTAAAAGAAAGAGAATGATGAATGGGATGGAAATAAGAGAGATATGCGAGTGAGAGTTAAGAATATCTATAAAATGTACTAATTTTCAAAGGAAAAGGACTAAAAATGCCCCACTTCTTTCATTTATTAGCTAAGTTCATCATTATATAACTATTTACAGCTTCATCATCATGAAACTTTTCACATATAATCCACTTTAATGTGTTCCCAATTCTTCTAAAACTATCCAATTACACTGAAAATTACTTATTTACAATGCTTTCTCAATTAAACTCGATCCACAACACACCAAAATTAAACCTTAACCAAATTAAAGTACAAGATTCACCACAGCTATTAAAATTTTTTCATCCTTACCAAAAAAATTTAAGATGGATGAAAATTGTGAATCTAAAAATAATAAGGCCCTTTTTGAATTACACAAATTTCACTTGCAAACAAGGAATGAGAAAATTCCTTAACAAGCTGGGGAAATTCGACAACAATTTTATGTAGAATTTCACCACTAATTTGTAGCTGAAATTCACTCAAAAACTACTAAAAATATTTTTTAAAAACCGCATTCAAATACCTTGTGGTGAATGGAAATAAGTAAAGGATTGGGAAAACATATCATGAGTCCTACCATGACTCATGGTCCACAGTTCGATTGATCTATAACTTTAATTTTTCAGCTAGTATTTTTATCTAAACCAAGGTTTAATCATGAAAAAGTTTTAGGGTGTTACAATATCCATCATTAGTATAATTCATCCTTGATAACATATAACATAATTGGGACCTAGCCAAAACATGTAGAATGTGGATGCATACATAAAATTGTGAATAACCCAATATAGCATGAAACAAGAAGGGGTAACTAAATAAGGAAGATCTCTAACTCATGATGTCTAAATCCTAGGGTAAAATGATGAGTGTACTTGGCCATCATATCTTCTTACGATTCCTAAGTACCTCCCTCAACCAACTTATTTCTCCACATAATTTTTGTTGATGGCCTTTTTATACCTCAACTTACGAAATTGCCGATCATGGATCTTTATTGGCACTTCCTTATAGGAAAAACTATCCTTCAAACCAATATTATCTAAATTAAAAACAAATTAATAAAAAACTAACATATTCCTTCAATAAGGACACATGGAATATTGGGTGCACTGTTGCTAACTCTGCAGGTAGCTCTAACTCATAAGTCATATTTTTAATGCACCTCAAAAATCCTGTAAGGACCAATATATCAAGTACTAATCTTTCCATTTAGACCAAATCTCATCACCCCTTTCATGTGCAAAACTTTAAAGAGCACCCAATCATGAATAGAAAACTCAAGACCTGTCCTGCTCACATCTGCATAGCATTTTTGGTAACTTTGAGCAAATAGTAATCTCTTTTAAAATAACTTAACTTTATTCATAGCTCAAAAATAGAATCTAACCTAACCAAAGTATCTTCACCTACCTCAAACCATCCAAAAGTATATAATTATTATATAGATCCATCTAGATGTTCGAATGAAAATAATTATTATATGCCAATTCTATATGAGGTAAATGATCATCCCACTTTCATTTGAACTCAATCACACAGGCCCTCAGCATATCCTCTAAGGAATTAATAGTATGATTTTCCTGACCATCTGTCTATAGATGAAAAGCTATGGTGAGATTTTCTCAAGTACCAAGACCATTATAGAAAGAATTCCAAAATATAGATGTAAGCTAAGTACCCCTATCTAAAATGATAGACAAAGGTACTCCATGCAGTATGACCAACTCATGATTGTATATTTTGGCATCGTCCTCTATTGAATTATTAGTCTTGATAGGAAAAATTGAGTTGACTTAGTCAATTTTTTATCACCATACAAATACAATCATGTTGTCATCATGTTTGAGGTATCCCTATACGTAATCAATGTTGATCATTTCCCACTTCCAAGTAGTAATGTTCATATTTTGAGTTATACTTCTTGGTCTTTGATGCTAAACCTTTACTTTCCTGGCAATTAGTACACTCTATCATAGAATATGTAATGTCTCTCTACATGTCATTAAACAAATAGACTTCTCGTAGATCCAGGCATTCTTAGTGGAACCTATATGAATATAATACCGAGAGTTGTGACCTTTGTTAAAATCCACTACATCAAGTTCTCTATATCTAGACACATAAGTAGCCTTAATAATGAAGCAAACCATCTCTTTCTTGGGATAAAACTACCACTTTCTAATTGTGGAAAACATCCTTCAGTTTGTGCAAACTAAGATCATTGTCTTGCTTTTCCTAAAACTTCATCACAAGTGAAGAATCTAAACTATTTTGAATCATAACACCACTCCTTACTGAGTCTATGAAATAAAACCCTAAATAATTGTTCCTCTGAACGTCGTTAGCCAAACCCTTCTTTTCTTCATCAACATGGGCCACACTACCCATGGATAACCAACTAAGAGCATCAACTACTACATCAGCCTTATCTGGATTGTAAAGCACACTTATGTCATAATCCTTAGAAAGCTCAAAAAATCTCCTTTATTAAAGATTTAAATCCTTCCAAATGAACATATACTAAAGACTCTTATGATTCATGAACATATTAATATAAACTCCATAAAAGTTGCGTATAAAAATTTTAAAGGTACAAACTACTATTGCTAACTAAAGATCATGAGTCAAGTAGTTCTTCTTATGAACCTTACGTTAGTTAAAAGCTAAAGCAATAAACTTAACATTTCACATCAATATATAACTAACACCAACTCTGGAAGCATATAATAAACTAAGAAACTATTTGAATACTATGACAATGTCAAAATTAGAGCAAAACTAAGTGGACCCTACAACTTCTAGAAACTCTTCTTACAATTCATAGACCACTAAAATTTAATGTTTTTAGAGTCAACCTAGTACATTAGTCGACATTGAGACTCTAACCCTTTCCTCATGCATTAATATCCACTCAATTAAACACTCAAGGACTCAAACCCACTTAACCAATTCAAGCCATCAAGGCTACAATTTAATACCACACATGACCACGAGTTCTACATGAAACATTTATCAATCAGTCACTTTAATAGGACAATACCTTAGTTTTAGTCATACTTCAAGTCAATTTGTAGTCATTAAGACATATACAACACCATTCATTCTTTATTTTCATTCATATACCAAACCTTAGTTCAAGACACAATTCAATTCCATGTTAGGGACTCTAACCTCTTTAACCGAGTAATCAACCAAAGTCACCAACTAACTTATTACATTGACAACAAGGCCTTTTACAAGTCACTTACCAACCGTTCTTAATCATTAAGCCATTTCCTTAGTTCAAAATACTATTAATATATAACTAGTTATTTCTCTTTGACATTTTCACAAACACCTTGAGGGAATACCTTTACCATGACCAAAACCCAAGTGAAAACAATCAATATTAGGGTTACTCATGACTCATTGTTAAATCACAATCAAAAATCACTCACAGTTGCAAATTATCACAAAAAAATATGTATAAACACAAGGTTAAACAAGAGTAAATAATACTCATCACTATGCATCAAAACCCTCTATATTTCATTTTGAAACCACCATTTACAAATCATAATCAAGGTTAAAAACACATGATATTTGAGAAATAATAATAAAGAAAGAGTCTCATACCTTATACAAGGTAATTCGCAGAAAGATTCTTGGTCTTCAAGCCTTTAGATGGCCTCTTTGATGAACGCTAGCCCTAATTTTGATAGAGATGTTTTGGAGAGTCTTTTGGAATTTTTTTATATTGTCCAAGTCGTGGGTCATAAGAGTTCAGGGTGGGAAATGTCTAAAATATCCTTAGCTTAAAAGATGAAAATTGCACCCAGGAGGGTAAGACTCACATCCTTGACCCATATCCTAGGGTATGAGTGGTACCCTAAACTGTACCCTATACTTCTTCTTGGACCCATACTAATCAACATACGACCCCTCATGTCCAAGTCATACCCTAAAATCCATACCCTATGCAGAATACTTTGGACAAGACTATAGCATCATACGACTTGGTAACTTAGCACTCGTACACTATCTTACTAGTGGTATGATGTTCAATCATACCTAGGGCAGCAACCAACCAAAGTACACTATACAACATACGAAAGGGAGACCCCAACCTGTATCATAACATACGACTAGTACCTTGTAGTTGTATGTTGTCCAGAATCTCTACCCTAGGCAATTTTCTAAGGGATTCAAGGACAAGGTATTTCAATTATCCCCACTTGGATCATTTGTCCTCACATGACAGGTAAGGCAAGCATAAGAAAGAGTTAACACATAATAAAACATCAAACTAACCTTTAATAAAGTTAGAAAACAAAGACATACAACAAGGATATGACACATGTCATGATCATCATCTATCAACCATTCATTCAGTTTAATTTGGGAGTCGAACCCATTATCTGTGAAAACACTAGCTCACTTCAAAGTTTAGAGACTTAAACCCGTTGCCTATCAAAGACATAAATTAAGATAATAAGATGAATGTATACCTCAAGCACGAGTTTCTGAAATAGGAAACAAATATGGAAACTTGGACTTCATGTTCTCGTCCGCCTCCTATGTAGCTTCCTCAGACTTTAGTTCTTCTATTGTACCTTCATCAAAGCCACCTCTTTCATTCGTAACCGGTGAACTTGTTGATCAAAGATCCTTACCGGGAATTTCTCATAGGATAAAGAGTTCGAAATACCAACATCTATCTAGGAAACAACTAACAAAGGGTCATAAATACATTTCTGCAACATGGTCACATGGAATACTGGATGGATGGAACTCAAACTAGAGGGAAACTCCAACTCATAGGAAATACTACAAACCCTCTTCAAAATAATATTTGGACCAGCATACCAAGGACTAAGTTACCTCTTCTTAAGAAATCACATAACTCCCTTCATGGGAGATACCTTCAAGAATACCCCATCGCCAACATTAAACTCTAAGTCCCTATACCTCACATCCGCATTGGACTTTTTGCGACTTAGAGCGGCTTTTAACTTATCGCAAATCACCTTTACCTTCTCTAAGGCTTGGTGAACCAAATAATGGCCAAGAAATTTACCTTTACAAACCTCATACAAAGCAATATGAGAACGATACCTCTTACCATACAATGCCTCAAAAGGAGCCATACTATTGATAGAGTGGTAACTATTATTATAGACAAATTCAGTCAAAGGAAAATGGTCGTACCAACTACCACCATAATCAATCATGCAAGAACAAAGCATATTTTCCAATGTTTGGACATTCCTCTCCGCTTGTCAATCTGCCTATGGGTGGAATGAGATACTAAGGCACACTGTATTTCCCAAACATTTCTGAAATAACTTCCAAAAATGAGATAGGAATAGGGTACCATGATCCGAGATGATGGAAAATAGAGCACCATGCAACTTTACAATCTCCACAAGATACAACTTAGCATAATCCTCCACCGAATAACTAGTTCTTACAAGCAAGAATTGGGCAGAGGAAGACCAGTGACAAAATCGATATTAATTGCCTCCCACTTCTATTCGGGAAACTCAATCTCTTAGTACGAACCCCTGGGTCGCAAGTGCTCAACTTTCACTTATTGACAGAGCATACACTTAGCCTCAAAGCTAGCCATATCTTGTTTTATATTATTCCACCAATAAAACTCCCTAAGATCATGATATATCTTCATAGAATGGGGATTAACATCATACTAAGATCCATGATCCTCGGCCATAATCCTTACCTTTAATCCATCAATATCGGGAATATTTAACCTACCTTCGTACTTAAAGATACCATCACCACCAATCGTAAAATAAAAAACCTTTTGTTGACCCATTTTACTTTTAATATTCATCAAATTGGGATCCAATATTTGCTTTTCCTTTATATCTATAACAAGAGACGACTGCGATACTGGATGCACAAATACACCACAATCCTCATAGTCCGTGAGGCAAACTTTAAGATTAGCCAAATGGTGAATGTCTTTCACCAACTCCTTCTTATCCTCATCCATATGAGCTAAACTCCCCATGGATAACCTACTAAGAGAATTAGCAACTGTGTTAGCTTTACATAGATGGTAATGGAGTTTCATATTATAGTCTTTTAGCAACTCAAGCCATCTCTTCTGATTGAGATTCAACTCTTTTCTAGTAAATACATAATGTAGGCTCTAATGATAAAAAAAGATGTAAACATAAACCCCATAGAGATAATGATACGAAGTTTTCCATCAAAATACCACGAAAAATAACTCCAAATGAGTAGGGTAGTTCTTCTCATGAATTTTCAATTGCATACAAATATAGGCCACTACTGGAACATGTTGTATCAATATAAAATCAAGCCCAATACAAGAAGCATTATAATACATAAAAAAATCGTCATTACCCTTGGGCAAGGTTAAAATTGGAACCAAAGGTATTTTATCTTTCAAATTCTTAAAACAACCCTCACATACATCCAACCACAAGAATTTGACCTTTTTCTGGGTCTATATAGTAAATGGGGCAGATATAGTCATAAAACTTTTGACAAATCTCCTATAGTAACTGGCTAAACCCAAGAAGCTCTGAATATCAGTTGGAGTCACAGGTCTAGGCCACTTCTTAACAACCATAACCTTTTGTGGATCTACCACGATCCCTTTACTAGAGATGACATGACCAAGGAAAGTCATACCCTTCAACCAAAACTCACACTTAGAGAACTTAGAATACAAATAATGATATTTTAAGGTTTGCAACATGGCACAAAGGTGATCGACATGATCCACCTCACTCATAGAATTGACCAAGATGTCATTAATAAAGACAATGATAAGCGAATATAGAAATGGATGGAACACCTTATTAATTAAATCAATGAATACCGCTGAGGCATTACTCAACCCAAATGATATTACTAGGAACTCATGGTGACCATTCCCACAACTGACGACAGTCTTAGGGATATCTGTTTCCCTAATCTTAAGAAAATATAAGCCAACCTAATATCAACCTTAGATAAATACTTCACACCTTGAAGTTGATCAAACAAATCATTGATCAAATGGGTCGTCCTACGCCATTATGATGCGCTTAGTCTCCTTTTCATAACTTTCTAAATTTGAACTCCTAAAACCTATTTTCCCATTAAACTCTAAAAATATATAACATATCCATATAAACATTCCTTAGAACTAGCATATTTTCCATGTTTTAAGTGTTGAAAGTGTCATAATGCTACTACATATCAATAGAACACTTTCACGTCCTTAGGCAAAAAAAAAAAAATACATACAACTAGGGTTGTGCACAAATCAAATCAATTCTAGTATTCGAACCGATTCAAAGAAATTTGAATAATTCAATTTGTGTTGCCTAATTTGAACTGATTTATGAATATTATATATATACACACACACTTATATATGGTATTTAGTATTTATCAGTTACTTACATACCTAAAACCTAATACATACTGACAAAAACCCAGATTAACATTTAGAGTATTTTAATTATAAAACCTAAAACCTACGCCTCTTTTACCATTTACATTTTACAAGTTACAACTTCAAGAGTACAAACCTAAATCCTAATATCTCAAATTATCAGTCATGACTCACAATTACATTGGTGATTCAACATTAAACTCAAAAGGTAATGTTACTTTAGGTTCCTTATGCCTATTTTCAAGAATTGTTATTTTTATTATAATCTCAAAAAATTAAAATGAGAATATAGGTTCTTATTAATATTTATATTTGAACATGTCAATTTGTATAATCAGATCGAGATAATAGAAAATGAATCAAATTAGACCTAGAATAAATCGTGTTAAGATAAGGATTTTATAAAATTACATTTTGAAATTTTAATTCAATAATAGATAAGTTTGATCAAAATTGATTAATGCACATGCCTATACATAGTGCTTAACTAAAGAAACCTACGTCAGTCGTATCATTAGCTGGTATACCTATACTACAAAAATTTCGAAGCCCCATTATACTGTAAAAATCAAAACCATTGTGTATATATACAAAGCTCTACACCATGGCTCAAAGGAATCATAAGATGGTATCATATGATCAACAAACATCCAGGGGAATGTACAAAAGATACAACCCTAATGACTAATAGATAATAATAAAATTGATGCACCCTCATAACAAAAAGTTTCATACACTTATAATGCAAATAATTTATATTATGATACGTACTAAATAGAAGCACTCACTCTCACAAGAAGTTTAAACATTGTGTAAGAAATACCATAGGCATTCCTTGTTTTCTATACATTAGTTTTCGGACAGTCAAATTAGGGTTGTTATAGGACTTTTATTGTCTTGTAATGTAGGCTTAGGAATGGTTATGGTAGATATGTATAAAGTGACTCAACTCTCCTTGGTAGTATGCTATTTTTGGCTCCACTTTTTAACACCCCACTTCTCTTCTTTCCCTTATCCTCCTTTATTTTTTTAGATTTTGGGTGTGGTTTTTTTTCCCATTGTATTTTTTTCTTTTGTCAAGATTTATTCATTGTGTACCCTATTTTTATACTTTTCTTTTTCTCACATATACAACACCCAAATCTTTTTTCAATTACTAGTTTTTCATACCCAGTTTCACTTACTCACCCCTACGATAGCGACCCTCAGTTTAGGTAATTTTCTTGAGTTAACGTACAAAATTTTTAAGGAAGGATCAAGGATAAAAAAGGTTCATTGTAATAAAAATAGGAAGGGAAAGGTCTCGTACATGAAAAGGTTTATTTGGGCACAAAATTAGGATCAAGGGATATTTTTTCCAATTTGGAAGACATTTATGCTAAAAATGGGTTTTCCAAGAATGACCTATGATCCTATCCTAAATAATTATCCTCCAACCTAGGAAAGAATAATCGGGTAAGTTCTTGATTGTACATACAAAGTCAAACTAGGTAAGTACCTCATACGTCTATGGCTAAGGGCTAGATTATCAACTACTACCTATTTGGTTTACACAGTTGAGCTATGGTTATCATGACCATAATTCTAATGCCATAAGAAACCACAGTTCATGACAAATATACAACACAACATAAAAAAAAATTGGAAGGGTATCATTATAACATTCAAATGAAAAACATATTTACATGTGCCCTTTCTATTTGACTAACAAATTTTTTTTCTCTTTTTTCTCCTAATTAAACACACTAAACAAATACAAACTAAAAACACAACATAATTCTAGACATTCCATTCTACTATATAGACCGCCCAAGGGCAAAGAAACATGATAATAAAAACACTTGGTTGTTGGTACACCCTTACCCCAAACTAAGAGAACAAGCAGTCTCCTTAATGCATCAAACTATGAATTTAAGGTAACGATAGGGTTATACCTGTTGTGATACAAGTGCCTAAAGTAGATTGGTCAATGGATGTCACATATACAATCCTCCATGCTCTCCAAATATTGGGGGCTTAATTATAGCCCCAACCTCAGATCTTCTGGTGCGAGCAGTGACCGACACACATAATGATGTATAAATCATAGGGTCAGCATTAGTACCCTTATCACTCATCGGACCAATTAGGAAAACATCCATTAGAATCATATTTTTGTGGAGCTCCCAATTTTCTCACTTTCTGACTCATTTCAGTGAAGTGCATCTCGAGGGTTTGCTTTCTCTATTATATAGATCATTTTATGTCATCCTTGGCTATCTTTTTTCTTTTTTCTTACTGGCTCCTCACTTTGTGGGGATTATTTTATTCTTTCTTTATTTGTGTATGCTAGAACCCAAGTGTAGAAGTCAAGTACCTTAGTATCTTTAAAGATCTCCTTAATTACATATATGATAAGAGTATACACCATCAAGAACTTACTATAAGAAAGATCCTTAATAGCTAACCTACGTTAGGAAAGATCATCCATGATATCACTTAAGTTCAATCACTTAATATCTTCTAGATATCAATCATACATACCTCAAATCCATCAAACTGAGTCTACATCCACCACATAGGTTTTTTGATCTCATCTTTCACCCATGACTTGATTTTTTCTTAAAGCTTATTAATTTTTTTAGTGATAGCAAATTAGTTGATGACTTTTTGCAAAACATCTTGGGGTAACAAGGAATAGCTTATAGGAAAAAGCTAAACTGCCCTAAAAGGAACTAATAGATATGAAGAAGTAGCTATAGTAAAACTAGGGGTGTCACTCCATCACCATCTGTAGTTGGAATATCACTACATAGATCATCGTGAGTAGCCCCATCCCCCTCAACTATCCTCAGCCTAAACTAACTGGCAAACCTTGGATTAAAACTACAAGGTTTATATAATCTTTAATAAGTGCAATGTCGGCTATCTTTATGATCTTAATTATGTAGTCCAAACTCAAAAAAGACACATCTAAATGTCCCAACACAATTATAATATAAGACTCAGGAATGGGATGATAGTATCGAATAAGAGGGTCTGTGTCACGCCTTAATTCCTATTGGGATGGACTGGTACCCATAACTGAGGAGGCCTAGGAGAACCAGCTCATAACCTTATACTTCCCATGCATACCTCTATGACAACTCAAAATTCGAACAACATCATGTCGCATATAAAAAGAAATAATCACCTGTATGAGCTCGAGCACACACACACATATATATATATATAGAACTTGGCCATTGGAGCCATCACGTCTATTAACAAAACACCACCTTGACTGTACATTAGGTCTACAAAGCCTCTAGATAATACACAGAGTTTAACTAAGGTCGGGAAACACCCCGCCATATAACTAACTTCTATACAATACCAAAAGTGGCTGGATATGACACAGAAAGCCCTGAAATAAATTGGAGCTCACCAAAAGTAGATGGATATCCTGGCTCCTACATGTGTAGTGTATGAGCTGAGGTACCTGTGCCTACAGTATGAAATGCAGGTCCCCCATGGGGGATGTCAGTACAAAATATGTACTGAGTATGTAAAGCTGTAGATAATCACATATGGTATAGGAGCTCAATAGAAATCAGAAACAAGTGAATAAATTGTAATAGGAGTGGACCACACTTACTAGAACTTATGACAACCTGTACATTGTATTTATTCAATCACTTTACCTTCGTTCTTATTATCTTTGTAATCATTACTGTACTGTACTGTGATCATTAGGCTTCCTCCAGTACATATCAACTGGGATCGACCTATTATAGGCTTATGCCCCTAGGATACCACCCATAAACACATAAATAGGGATCCACCCATGATAGGCTTATGCCCCTAGGATACCACCCGATAAAAGAAAATTTCCATCACTTAGTTCAATTAATCTTTGACATTGTTATTTTGGTCGCCATCGTATTTTTGATACTTTGAAACAATGATACATCAATAAGAGACATATAAATAGACCATCAATGCAATAACAATGAAGTAAGAACTCATTGGCACATCAATAAAGTGTTTTGAAGTCATCAATACCATAACAATGAAGTAGGAACTTATTGGTATACCAATGAAACGTTTTGGAGTCATTAATAGCACATGGATCTTGTTTGCGTAACTGGATACCTTCTAACATTCAGTAGTTCAATAAACATGTAAGATTTGTAAAACAAGTAAGTATTGGAATGTCTTGACATCTTGTAGGGTGGAAACAAGTTCTTTGGTAACGTAGGACATTGTAGAAAACCATTATGGATCACATGTTACTGAATAACCTTGGAAATTTTCTTAATAGAACAATTGTTCACTTTCATGCCAAAGATATGGTATAGAGTATGCTTTACATAACTGACTGTCAACCTTCAATACTAGTCCCAAATGGACTTCCCATCTTTTCTGATTACTTATCTACAATGAACATATATAGCAATCTAGTATTAGCAACCAAACGTCACAATTCAAATATTTAAATTCACCAAACTAGTGGTTAAGTAGTAAGCCTTACTTACATCATAAAGGGTGTCACTTTAACCCTCTTATACTCCAATTACATTCACATGCCATGTATATTCATACAACATCCTCCAATAACAAGTTTGAATTCATTTATCCTTCCAACCAATCCATTAAACCAAATTGAGTCATAGACATAAATAATCATCAATTCAACAGTATATCACCATATCCACCCTCCATAACTCAATTACCATATCCACCTTCCATAACTCAATTACCATATCCACCTTCCACAATTCAATACAACCAAACCATGCAAAATAGTCCATAACCCTATTTTCATCACCTTTCAATAACAACCAATACATATAATCCTATATAACACATATACATATGGAAAAGAACAAAGGCAAACAATATTCATACCTTAAAATTTACCTCTTTATTATGCAATCCTGTTTGCACAAATAATAGGTGCCGTTCGAAGCTCTCGAGATGACAAACGCAGTTATCGGATTACTTTGGAATTTCTACGGTTGAATCAAAAGTAATTTAAAGGTCAAATTTGGCTAGGGTTTGTTCTTTCTCAATGATTGATGATGAAAATGAGTTTTGTAACTCATATACATGTATATATACACATATTCCCATCCATAATATAATAGGATATGACCAAAATGCCTTTAAAATTTAAATAATGTCAAACCTATCCTTTGGTGGACTGTTCTGATAAGCTAAAGTAGATCGACCATAACTCTCTGCTCCGATATTGGATTTGGGTGAAATTGGTATCATTGGAAGGATAATTCAAAAGTCTTTCGTTTCTTATAAAGTAGGACACCCATTTTATCTTGTACAAGGAGTTATGATCGTTTAAAGTTGACCCTAAAAATCTGTTTTGATAGACTGAAGTAAAACGAGTATAAATCCTTACTCAGATGTTGGATTGGAATGAAACCAATTGCATTGGAAAGAAGACTGAAAGATCTTTCTTTTGATAGGTCGCAGATCTCCCAGTTCATTATATTAAGGGAGTTATAATTGTTTGAAGTTGACCCAAAAATTCGGCTGGCCTCAGTAGTTTTTGTGCAGGAAATTTTCCTGCACATTTACTATTCCCAAATATCCCGGCCACCGTTTAATAGTTTTGAACGTGCTCGATTATATCCAAAACCTATCCATTTTTGGAAATGTTTATATCATTGGAAAGCTTATTCAATAACCTTCGCATGGAACCATCGACGGGCAAATTCTGGTATAAATAAAATAAAAAAAATTAATTCCATATAAATAAGACCAAAACACGTACTTGAATAAGCCAATACACATACAGGAATACGGGGTGTTACAGTCTGCTTTTTAATATCGGTGGCTATGATCCTCAAAAATTTTAAATTAAATTTCAATATGATAAATTTTTTAAGTATTGCTCAATCAACACTTAAAACGTTGTCATTACTCATTAGTTCTAATAAGTATCAAACTAATGACCACAATGATTTGGTAAGGAAGTTCAAAGAATCCTTTTCAATTGACTTTCCAATAGCCATCTATTCAACATCTTGTTTGGCTTTAGATGTATGGTTTTCCAACTACTGGAACTTCATCAATTTGTCTTCGAAAATCATCTACTTTACTTTTTTAAATTTTATTATCTAATAGTCATACTCCAACCTAACTATGGGAGCCTCAAAATCTAGACCATACTTAACTCTGAAAATGGTTAACTTAGATATAGTTGTTACTCTCTCTTGAATCATAACTGTATCTAATGTTGCTTTCTTATTTAATATTCCTTCCTTGAAGGAGTCATGTCAAAGGTAGCTGGATAGTTGGTGTAGAACTCTATGACAATCTTAGTATTATAATATTTAAGTGTCATTGTCATCCACCCAAAGTTATATTTACCAAACAATCTCTGTTGATGTGCTATATAAATATATTACTTGCGACGCTTAAAATAAGGAAAATATGCAAGTTTCTAAGGCGTTTTTTACATATAATCCTTTTTGGGTATGTATTGCAAGAAACTATGTTTTGGATGATATGTTCGTAAAAAAGATGTTTTTGTCATTTTTGTAGAAATATGGATGTTCGAGACACATTTCAGCTTGTTTGTGATCAAAGCATGTTCGAAAGTAAAAAAAAGCTGAAAAGATGACTCCTGGTAGATACTAAGTCAACACATAGACCACATGTAGGACCTATGGACCGTAGTTAGAAAAGCAGATGCCAGAGAATGAAATATTGAGAGCTACATTGTAGGATTTGTACCTATGGTTTGCACTTGTGCCCAGTGTCAGGACCATAGGTACTATCTAAATCTGTTCTAGACTATTGGTTCAGAGAGCAGGTAGCCATTGACCTGATTTTCTCCTATTTCGTTCAGGCTTTGATTTTAGGGTTTTCTCATGTACTATAAATACCTCTTATATACTTTCTATTAGGAGTTATGCACTTTTTATACTCAAAAACATATTTTGATTCCAAGATCTAATTTTTATCTTGGGATTCTCTTGTATTGACTTTAGTTATTTTTTTCAGTTACGATTGTTGATTTTTATTCATATTATCATTGTGATTTAATCTATGCTTTGTATTATGAATGTTATTGATTTCTTCACAATCATGAGCAGCAAAAACCCATAGCTAGGGTTGTGGAAATCCCGGTGAATTAAAAAAGTAGGAAAAGAGCAATTGTTGTTCTAAACTAATACCCATGGCATATATTTCTTTATCTTCATTATAATTGATTTCTTAAAGGGTCAACACATTGGGATCCTTCCTAGATATGCTACTTACTCCAAAAGAGGAGTAGTGACTAGGGAAACATAAAGACAATAATAACTTGGTGTTTAACTATCGATCCTTGCTTCTAGGTTTTATCTACATAAAATGGTTAGGTTTCATCTAATGACTAGAGACTCAAAAGGTAATAGTAAACTAGGATTAAGATACGTGTTGTGAGTGTAATACCTTGAGACTTAAAAGTTAAGGGTGCATACCTTCTTCTATTCGAAAAGACTATAGAAGGTACATAACTTATCAATTCTGCATGCAAGGTATTAGGTTTGTTTAGCAATGCATGATAAGGATATGGAGTTGAGAATCTAGGGGGAGCACAATCCTAGTGTTCACTTATGACTAATTTAAACAAAGTAAATATTGTTATTTGCTCGAGATTAATTCAAACAATCCCACCATTTACTTTTGCTTTTCTGCCTACAGACTACAAGTACTGATATTTGCAAGTCCATGTTTTCCCTCGAGATTCGACCCCAACCTTAGTTGGGTTACTATATATTTATATGGACAGTACCATCATCTAAAAGGAGGTGTTGCTTAGATGTTATCAAGAAATTGGTGTCATTTTTAGGGAACACTACGTATATCAGTCATTTGAAGTTGTTCTAGTTTTTGGGTTTTTCTTTATCTTTTTATTCTTAGTTGGGTATACAACGGTGTGTCTCTAGCACATGGAGTAGAGGCAATCCCTTTCTCCCAGTAAATCTGAATCCAAGGGGAATCCAATAAACACTTAGTAGGATGTCTGAGCCAAAAACAGTTGATAATCCTGAAGGGGTTCATGATCTTGTCCCTTTGCCTGAAGGAGTACAGGATATTATTTATTATCATACTGGTGAGATGTTAGCTCATGTTGAAACTGAGAGAAGATAAAGGGAAGAAGCTCACATGATAGCTAGGGAAACCGAGCTTACTGATCAGAGACTAATAGCAAATAACTGAGCAACACTTGGTGAAAACAAAAATAGTGCTAGAGGTGCTCATGTTCAAGTAATCCTAGCATATCAGTATATGCAACTATTTATAGATGATGAAGAAGATTTGGGATATGTTAAGACAACAGATACTGGAGCAATAGTACCTTCTATTTTCCCCATACATTAAGTTTGACATCATAAGTTCCATGATCCAACTTCTAAATTTGAAGGGTGTGTTTGTAGGTATGCTCACCGATGATGCAAACTTGCACCTTTAAAATTTTCTTGGGATCTGCAACTCGTATACCATTCTGGGGGTAGATCAGGAAGTGCTTAGACTGAGGCTTTTCTCCTTCCAATTTATAGGAAAAACATCTTTATGGTTAAGGGAATTACTAATAGGCTATATCAAGAATTGGAATGAGTTATTTAGGCAATTCATAAATAGGTTTTTCCCGCCATAAAGGATGTTGTGGCTCAAAAATGAGATCTATAATTTTAGGTAGTTGTAGTAAGAGTCCTTGTACGAGGCTTAGTTATGGTTTAATAAAAAGTTGAGCATGGTTCCAAATCATTAGTTGTCAGGGATGATCTTATTATAAATATCCTACAAAGCCATGACCATCAGCTCTAGAGCCAAGGTAGACACCATCTCTAAAGGAGATTTTATGAGATTAATATGGAAGACAGCTTCAGAGATGTTAGATCAAATCTGACTCACTAACCGAGGGTGGAAAACTTAGAAGGATGAGAGGGGACCTGGTACTAATGCTATTGGTGATTACTACGACCAAAGAGCAACTGATGATACAATAGCACAAGAAATTTCATTACTAAAGATTAATTTAAGGGATTTAGCAAAGTAGTTTACAACAGCTAATTCTGAGAAAGTGAGTTTGGTCGTAGCATAGGGGTCAACTTACAAAGTATATAGGCAGAATTGGAGGAAAAAGATAATTATTTGGATCATTAGATAGAGGGTTTTTGAGACCAAGGAAAAGGGAACCAAGATCGGAACTTATGACAAGTACAGAGCCCATAGAAGAAAGTGAGATGGTGATTGAATAAAGAATAATGACTACAAAGAGAAGGGAGATAGGTACATTCCACCTAGTGAACAAGATGTAGAATCCAAAATGAAAGAGATTCTAGCCATGCTGGTGAAGGGCCAGGAAAATTAGGAGACCAGCCTTAAGGAGATTAAGGATGATATTTCAGGGTTGACCCAGAAGTTCGAGTGACATACCACTGCTATCTAGTAGTTGGAGCACCAGTTTGTGGAGATGTCAAAAACTCTAGAGCAGAGGTAGCTAGGTACCCTTTTGAGCAACAGAGTGAAAATTTGAGAAATGATGGTCGTGTACTTGCCATTACCAAGAGAAGTAGTATCACTACTATCGATTCCCCAATAGTTGTTGTACAAGGTGTTGATGATGAGACACCTATTATTGAGTCTGATTAGGTAACAGGTGATAAAGGCAAAGCTACTAAAGACAAAGTTAAAGGTTCAATAATTGATCTATAAGTCAGACTAATTCCAAAACCACCCCCATATTTTCCTCGACGATTGATACTAAATATAGAGTAAGGTAAGTGTAAGAGGTTCATTGGGATACAGAAAGAATTAAGCTTGAACATACCTCTTCTTGAGGCATTAGAGTAGATGCCTAGATATGCAAGGTTCATGAAACAATTGTTCACAAGGAATAAAAGAATAACTTTTGAGGATTCTTACGGTGTGCACCACTACAGTACAGTAATGAGTAGGTCCCTAGCACAGAAAAAAGATGATCACAGAGCATTCACTATACTATAAACTATTGGGTCATCCTTATTTGCCCAGGCCTTGTTTGACTTAGGAGCTAACATTAATTCAATACCAATGGATGAATTTAAGAAATTGGGCTTGAACCCTCCAAAACAAACTTTGATGCGGCTATTGATTGTTGACCACATGGTGAAGAATACTGTGAGAATCTCATTTAATATGATCTTAAGGGTGGATAACTTTATTTTTTCAGCTGACTTTGTCATCGTGGACTGTGAGGTTGACAGTGAGATGCCCATTATCTTGGGAAGACCATTTATGGCCACAGGTAGAGTGATGGTTTATATGAATAAAGGTGAGCTAAAATTTAGAGTTAAAGATAAAGAGCCAACATTCAACAATTAAAAGTAAAGGAAACAGCCAACCGACATGAGGATAGTGTTGGTGATTGTTTGTATTGATGATCCTAGAGGATACTCCTATGAGCATCTTGATGAATTCTGAGTAGTCAAGATACCCGCATCGCGTCGCAATGTTAAATCAAGAGCTGCATGTGAGGAAACCCATGGGCTTGTTGGTGAAGTCTGAATAACAAACATGGCCATGTTATGCCGCGACATTAAATCAAGTGCCCAGTGGGAGGAAACCCATTATATTTTAGTGTTCATATTTTTGTTGTTTTTGACTTTTTGTAGGTTTTAAAATTTTTGACCTTACCTAGAATATAATAAAAATTGCTATATTCATCAATTTCTAGGTAAGGGGATGTTATGATCAACCCATCATGGTCAGAAGTCCAATATGGTAAGTTGACTAATAAGTCAAAAGCTGAAATTTTATGGATGAAAAATAGTATGTTACGGACTTTGGAATTTAAATTTACTTTTGGGACCTAAAACTTTAGTTAGGGGACCATAAGTATCTGGAAAAATATCAAAACACCAAGTTTGGGTTGCCGAAAAGCAGGCAAAATCTTTTAGCCCGCTATCGGCAAACAACAAGTAGTACCTGCACCCAAGGCCTACCTGCATGTTTAGGCCATAGGTACAAGATGCGTCTAGGTTACTTTTTTGGGACCACTTTTTAATTAAAATTTTGGGCCCACAAATACTTAAATATGACCTAAAACATCCCCCACCTATATAATAACATTCTTACCCTTATTCTAATTTATTCAAATCCTCAAAACTTCACTTTTCTCTTTTAATTCAAACTTTCCACTTAAATGCCAACTAACACCACACTTAATTAAAGGCTAAATTGTCACTTATTTGAGTTATCAGGTTGTTATAACATGCTAAAACCATGTTCTAACTTATGTTTTCTTTACTTCTTCATTGCTCACTTCTGATTCTTCATATAAAAGGTAAATTTCTTGTCTCCTAAGGGTTATGTATTGATCTATATATTATTTAAACAATTTGATATGTGTATTCCATTGCTGAATATATTGGAAGTATCATACTTGTAGGTAGGAGCC
>NC_061119.1:164580772-164674823 GCF_002878395.1 Capsicum annuum
AAAACTACAAGGTTTATATAATCTTTAATAAGTGCAATGTCGGCTATGTTTGTGATCTTAATTATGTAGTCCAAACTCAAAAAAGGCACATCTAAATATCCCAACACAATTATAATATAAGACTCAGGAATGGGATGATAGTATCGAATAAGAGGGTATGTGTCACGCCTTAATTCCTATTGGTATGGACTGGTACCCATAACTGAGGAGGCCCAGGAGAACCAGCTCATAACCTTATACTTCCCATGCATACCTCTATGACAACTCAAAATTCGAACAACATCATGTCACATATAAAAAGAAGTAATCACCTGTATAATCTCGAGCACACACATATATATATATATACAGAACTTGGCCATTGGAGCCATCACGTCTATTAACAAAACACCACCTTGACTATACATTAGGTCTACAAAGCCTCTATATAATACACAGAGTTTAACTAAGGTCGGGAAACACCCCGCCATATCACTAATATCTATACAATACCAAAAATGGCTGGATATGACACAGAAAGCCCTGAAATAAACTGGAGCTCACCAAAAGTAGATGGATATCCTGGCTCCTACTTGTGTAGTGTATGAGCTGAGGTACCTGTGCCTACAGTATGAAATACAGGTCCCCCATGGGGGATGTCAGTACAAAATATGTACTGAGTATGTAAAGCTGTAGATAATCACATATGGTATAGGAGCTCAATAGAAATCAGAAACAAGTGAATAAATTGTAATAGAAGTGGACCACACTTACTAGAACTTATGACAACCTGTACATTGTATTTATTCAATCACTTTACCTTCGTTCTTATCATCTTTGTAATCATTACTGTACTGTACTATGATCATTACGCTGCCTCCAGTACATATCAACTAGGATCGACCTATTATAGGCTTACGCCCCTAGGATACCACCCAGAAACACATAAATAGGGATCCACCCATGATAGGCTTATGCCCCTAGGATACCACCGATAAAAAAGAACTTTCATCACTTAGTTCAATTAATATTTGACATTGTTATTGTGGTCGCCATCATATTTTTGATACTTTGAAACAATGATACATCAATAAGAGACATATAAATAGACCATCAATGCAATAACAATGAAGTAAGAACTTATTGGCACATCAATAAAGTGTTTTGAAGTCATCAATGCCATAACAATGAAGTAGGAACTTATTAGTATATCAATGAAACATTTTGGAGTCATTAATAGCACATGGATCTTGCTTGAGTAACTGGATACCTTCTAACATTCATTAGTGCAATAAACATGTAAGATTTGTAAAACAAGTAAGTATTGGAATGTCTTGACATCTTGTAGGGTGGAAACAAGTTCTTTGGTAACGTAGGACATTGTAGAAAACCATTATGGATCACATGTTACTGAATAACTTTGGAAATTTTCTTAATAGAACAATTTTTCACTTTCATGCCAAAGATATGGTATAGAGTATGCTTTACATACCTGACTGTCAACCTTCAATACTAGTCCCAAATGGACTTCCCGTCTTTTCTGATTACTTATCTACAATGAACATATATAGCAATCTAGTATTAGCAACCAAACGTCACAATTCAAATATTTGAATTCACCAAACTAGTGGTTAAGTAGTAACCCTTACTTACATCATAAAGGGTGTCACTTTAACCCTCTTATACTCCAATTACATTCACATGCCATGCATATTCATACAACATCCTCCAATTATAAGTTTGAATTCATTTATCCTTCCAACCAATCCATTAAACCAAATTGACTCATAGACATAAATAATCATCAATTCAACAGTATATCACCATATCCACCCTCCATAACTCAATTACCATATCTACCTTCCATAACTCAATTACCATATCCACCTTCCACAATTCAATACAACCAAACCATGCAAAATAGTCCATAACCCTATTTTCATCACCTTTCAATAACAACCAATACATATAATCCTATATAACACATATACATATGGAAAAGAACAAAGGCAAACAATATTCATACCTTATAATTCACCTCTTTATTATGCAATCCTGTTTGCACAAATAATAGGTGTCGTTCGAAGCTCTCGAGATGACAAACGCAGTTATCAAATTACTTTGGAATTTCTACGGTTGAATCAAAAGTAATTTAAAGGTCAAATTTGGCTAGGGTTTGTTCTTTCTCAATGATTGATGATGAAAATGAGTTTTTTAACTCATATATATGTATATATACACATATTCCCGTCTATAATATAATAGGATATGACCAAAATGCCTTTAAAATTTAAATAATGTCAAATCTATCCTTTGGTGGACTGTTCTGATAAGCTAAAGTAGATCGACCATAACTTTCTGCTCCGATATCGGATTTGGGTGAAATTTGTATCATTGGAAGGATAATTCAAAAATCTTTCATTTCATATAAAGTAGGACACCCATTTTATCTTGTACAAGGAGTTATGATCGTTTGAAGTTGACCCTAAAAATTTATTTTGATAGGCTGAAGTAAAACGAGAATAACTCCTTACTCAGATGTTGGATTGGAATGAAACCAATTGCATTGGAAAGAAGACTGAAAGATCTTTCTTTTCATATGTCGCAAATCTCCCAGTTCATTATATTAAGGGAGTTATAATTGTTTGAAGTTGACCCAAAAATTCGGCTGGCCTCAAAATTTTCCTGCACATTTACTATTCCCAAATATCCCGGCCATCGTTTAATAGTTTCGAACGTGCTCAATTATATCCAAAACCTATCCATTTTTGGAAATGTTTATATCATTGGAAAGCTTATTCAATAACCTTCGCATGGAACCATCGACGGGAAAATTCCGATTTAAATAAAATAAAAAAATTAATTCCATATAAATAAGACCAAAACACGTACTTGAATACGCCAATACACATACATGAATACGAGGTGTTACAGTCTGCTTTTTAATATCGGTGGCTAGGATCCTCAAAAATTTTAAATTAAATTTCAATATGATAATTTTTTTAAGTATTGCTCAATCAACACTTAAAATGTTGTCATTACTCATTAGTGCTAATAAGTATCAAACTAATGACCACAATGATTTGGTAAGGAAGTTCAAAGAATCCTTTTCAATTGACTTTCCAATAGCCATCTATTCAACATGTTGTTTGTCTTTAGATATATGGTTTTCCAACTACTGGAACTTCATCAGTTTGTCTTCGAAAATTATCTACTTTACTTTTTTAAATTTTATTATCTAATAGTCATACTCCAACCTAACTATGGGAGCCTCAAAATCTAGACCATACTTAACGCTGAAAATGGTTAACTTAGATATAGTTGTTACTCTCTCTTGAATCACAACTGTATCCAATGTTGCTTTCTTATTTAATATTCCTTCCTTGAAGGAGTCATGTCAAAGGTAGCTGGATAGTTGGTGTAGAACTCTATGACAATCTTAGTATTATAATATTTAAGTGTCATTGTCATCCACCCGAACTTATATTTATCAAACAATCTCTGTTGATGTGCTATATAAATATATTACTTGCAACGCTTAAAATAAGGAAAATATGCAAGTTTCTAAGGCCCTTTTTAGATATGATCCATTTTGGGTATGTATTGCAAGAAACTATGTTTTGGATGATATGTTCGTAAAAAAGATATTTTTGCCATTTTTGTAGAAATATGGATGTTCGAGACACATTTCGGCTTGTTTGTGATCAAAGCATGTTCAAAAGTAAAAAAAAGCTGAAAAGATGACTCCTGGTAGCTACTAAGTCAACACATAGACCGCATGTAGGACCTACGGACCGTAGTTAGAAAAGCAGATGCCAGAGGATGAAATATTGAGAGCTACATTATAGGATTTGTAACTATGTTTTGCACTTGTGCCCAGTGTCAGGACCACAGGTACTATCTAAATATGTTCTAGACTATTGGTTCAGAGAACAGGTAGCCATTGACCTGATTTTCTTCTATTTCATTCAGGCTTTGATTTTAGGGTTTTCTCATGTACTATAAATACCTCTTATATACTTTCTATTAGGAGTTATACACTTTTTATACTCAAAAATATATTTTGATTCCAAGATCTAATTTTTATCTTGGGATTCTCTTGTATTGTTTTTGGTTGTTGTTTTTCAGTTACGATTGTTGATTTTTATTCATCTTATCATTGTGATTTAATCTATGCTTTGTATTATGAATGTTATTGATTTCTTCACAATCATGAGCAGCAAAAACCCATAGCTAGGGTTGTGGAAATCTTGGTGAATTGAAAAAGTAGGAAAAGAGCAATTATTGTTCTAAACTAATACCCATGGCATATATTTCTTTATCTTCATTATAATTGATTTCTTAAAGGGTCAACACATTGGGATCCTTCCTATATATGCTACTTACTCCAAAAGAGGAGTAGTGACTAGGGAAACATAAAGACAATAATAATTGTGAGTTTAACTATCGATCCTTGCTTCTAGGTTCTATCTACATAAAATGGTGAGGTTTCATCTAATGACTAGAGACTCAAAAGGTAATAGTAAACTAGGATTAAGATACGTTTTGTGAGTGTAATACCTTGAGACTTAAAAGTTAAAGGTGCATACCTTCTTTTATTCGAAAAGACTATAGAAGTACATAACTTATCAATTCTGCATGCAAGTTATTGGGTTTGTTTAACAATGCATGATAAGGATATGAAGTTGAGAATCTAGGGGGAGCACAATCCTAGTGTTCACTTATGACTAATTTAAACAAAGTAAATATTGTTATTTGCTCGAGATTAGTTCAAACAATCCCACCACTTTTGTTTTTCTGCCTACAGACTACAAGTACTGATATTTGCAAGTCCATGTTTTCCCTTGGAATTCGACCCCAACCTTAGTTGGGTTACTATATATTGACATGAACTGTACCATCATCTAAAAGGAGGTGTTGCTTGGTTGTCATCAAGAAATTGGTGTCTTTTTTAGGGAACACTATGTATATCAGTCATTTGAAGATGGTCTAGTTTTTGGGTTTTTCTTTATCTTTTTGTTCTTAGTTGGGTATACAATGGTGTATCTCTAGCACATGGAGTAGATGCAATCCCTTTTTCCCAGTAAATCTGAATCCAAGGGGAATCCAATAAACACCTAGTAGGATGTCTGAGCCAAAAACAGTTGATAATCCTAAAGGGGTTCATGATCTTATCCCTTTGCCTGAAAGAGTACAGGATATTATTTATTATCATACTGGTGAGATGTTAGCTCATATTGAAACTGAGAGAAGATAAAGGGAAAAAGCTCAAATGATAGCTAGGGAAACCGAGCTTACTGATTAGAGACTAATAGCAAATAACTGAGCAACACTTGGTGGAAACAAAAATAGTGCTAGAGGTGCTCGTGTTCAAGTAATCCTAGCATATCAGTATATGCAACTATTTATAGATGATGAAGAAGATTTGGGATATGTTAAGACAACAGATACTGGAGTAATAGTACCTTCTATTTTCCCCATACATTAAGTTTGACATCATAAGTTCCATGATCCAACTTCTAAATTTGAAGGGTGTGTTTGTAGGTATGCTCACCGATGATGGAAACTTGCACCTTTAAAATTTTCTTGGGATCTGCAACTCGTATACCATTCTGGGGGTAGATCAGGAAGTGCTTAGACTGAAGCTTTTCTCCTTCCAATTTATAGGAAAAACATCTTTATGGTTAAGGGAATTAATAATAGGCTATATCAAGAATTGGAATGAGTTATGTAGGCAATTCTTAAATAGGTTTTTCCCGCCATAAAAGATGTTGTGGCTCGAAAATAAGATCTATAATTTCAGGTAGCTGTAGTAAGAGTCCTTGTACGAGGCTTAATTATGGTTTAATAAAAAGTTGAGCATGGTTCCAGATCATTAGTTGTCAGGGATGAGCTTATTATAAATATGCTACAAAGCCATGACCATCAGCTCTAGAGCCAAGGCAGACACCATCTCTAAAGGAGATTTTATGAGATTAATATGGAAGACAGCTTCAGAGATGTTAGATCAAATCTGACTCACTAACCGAGGGTGGAAAACTCAGAAAGATGAGAGGGGACCTGGTACTTATGCTATTGGTGATTCCTATGACCAAAGAGCAACTGATGATACAATAGCATAAGAAATTTCATTACTAAAGATTAATTTAAGGGTTTTAGCAAAGTAGTTTACAACAGCTAATTCTGAGAAAGTGAGTATGGTCGTAGCATAGGGGTCAACTTACAAAGTATATGGTCAGAATTGGAGGAAAAAGATAATTATTTGGATCATTAGATAGAGGGTTTTTGAGACCAAGGAAAAGGGAACCAAGATCGGAACTTATGACAAGTACAGAGCCCATAGAAGAAAGTGAGATGGTGACTGAATAAAGAATGATGACTACAAAGAAAAGGGGGATAGGTACATTCCACCTAGTGAAAAGGGTGTAGAATCCAAAATGAAAGAGATTCTAGCCATTCTGGTAAAGGGCCAGGAAAATTAGGAGACCAGCCTTAAGGAGATTAAGGATGATATTTCAGGGTTGACCCAGAAGGTCGAGTCACATACCACTGCTATCTAGTAGTTTGAGCACCAGTTTAGGGTGATGTCAAAAACTCTAGAGCAGAGGCAGCTAGGTACCCTTTTGAGCAACAGAGTGAAAATTTGAGAAATGATGGTCGTGTACTTGCCATTACCAAGAGAAGTAGTATCACTACTATCGATTCCCCAATAGTTGTTGTAGAAGGTGTGATGATGAGACACCTGTTATTGAGTCTGATTAGGTAACAGGTGATAAAGGCAAAGCTACTAAAGACAAAGGTAAAGGTTCAATCATTGATCTATAAGTCAGACTAATTCCAAAACCACCCCCATATTTTCCTCGGCGATTGATACTAAATATAGAGTAAGGTAAGTGTAAGAGGTTCATTCGGATACAGAAAGAATTAAGCTTGAACATACCTCTTCTTGAGGCATTAGAGTAGATGCCTAGATATGCAAGGTTCATGAAACAATTGTTCACAAGGAATAAAAGGATGACTTTTGAGGATTTTTACGGTGTGCACCACTACAGTACAGTAATGAGTAGGTCCTTAGCACAGAAAAAAGGTGATCCCAGAGCATTCACTATACCATAAACTATTGGGTCATCCTTATTTTCCCAGGCCTTGTTTGACTTAGGAGCTAACATTAATTTAATACCATTGGATGAATTCAAGAAATTGGGCTTGAACACTCCAAAACAGACTTCGATACGGCTATTGATGGTTGACCAAATGGTGAAGAATACTGTCAGAATCTCATTTAATATGATCTTAAGGGTGGATAACTTTATTTTTTCAGCTGACTTTGTCATCGTGGACTGTGAGATGCCCATTATCTTGGGAAGACCATTTATGGCCACAGGTAGAGTGATGGTTTATATGAATAAAGGTGAGCTAAAATTTAGAGTTAACGATGAAAAGAGAACATTCAACAATCAAAAGTAAAGGAAACAGCCAACCGACATGAGGATAGTGTTGGTAATTGTTTGTACAGATGATCCTAGAGGATACTCCTATGGGCATCTTGATGAATTCTGAGTAGTCAAGATACCCGCATTGTGTCGCAATGTTAAATCAAGAGCTTCATGTGAGGAAACCCATGGGCTTGTTGGTGAAGTCTGAATAACAAACATGGCCATGTTATGCCGCGACATTAAATCAAGTGCCCAGTGGGAGGAAACCCATTATATTTTAGTGTTCATATTTTTGTTGTTTTTGACTTTTTGTAGGTTTTAAAATTTTTGACCTTACCTAGAATATAATAAAAATTGCTATATTCATCAATTTCTAGGTAAGGGGATGTTATGATCAACCCATCATGGTCAGAAGTCCAATATGGTAAGTTGAGTAATAAGTCAAAAGCTGAAATTTTGTGGATGAAAAATAGTATGTTACGGACTTTGGAATTTAAATTTACTTTTGGGACCTAAAACTTTGGTTGGGGGACCATAAGTATCTGGAAAAATATCAAAACACCAAGTTTGGGTTGCCGAAAAGCAGGCAAAATCTTTTAGGCCGCTATCGGCAAACAACAGGTAGTACCTGCACCTAAGGCCTACCCGCATGTTTAGGCCATAGGTACAAGATGCGGCTAGGTTACTTTTTTGGGACCACTTTTTAATTAAAATTTTGGGCCCACAAACACTTAAATATGACCTAAAACATCCCCCACCTATATAATAACATTCTTACCCTTATTCTAACTTATTCAAATCCTCAAAACTTCACTTTTCTCTTTTAATTCAAACTTCCCACTTAAATGCCAACTAACACCACACTTAATTAAAGGTAAATTGTCATATTTTTGAGTTATCAGGTTGTTCTAACATGCTAAAACCATGTTCTAACTTATGTTTTCTTTACTTCTTCATTGCTCACTTATGATTCTTCATATAAAAGGTAAATTTCTTGTCTCCTAAGGGTTATGTATTGATCTATATATTATTTAAACAATTTGATATGCGTGTTCCATTGCTGAATATATTGGAAGTATCATACTTGTAGGTAGGAGCCTTGAAATAGCCTAAAATCTTAGTGTATGGCCTTGTTATGAAGTAAAATTTAAAGTTAGGCCCTAACCAGAATATGAACTTAATAAATGGAAGTAATACCATTAGTTGAGCATGTTTGTTTTCTTTGAAATTCATAATGCTTGATTAATGGGTATACATGGGTCTTGTTGGGATTTCAAATGGGTTATAGGGGTGTGAAATTGAGGAAAAATTCAAACTTATCAAATTTTGAGTTTTTCTTTGACTTTTTCTATCCCTCACTTTTGTTGAAAACTAACAATTATTTTTTTAGGTACATATAGAGCCTAAAGAGAAGAAGGCTGGTAATATGAGGAAAAGGGCAGAGTCTCTCGAGCCTAGTGGTTCAGTGGAGGAGTACCCAAGAATATACTGTATAAACATTACATTTGTAGTAACACATAGAGTCACGAGAGTATAGGATTTCCCGGTTGCTTAGTCAGCTGCGGCCCGACCAAGAATGAAGTTAGCTAGGATGTCACCACCACATAATCCACCTGATTATGATGAGGAGTATAAGACAACATCTGAGGCTACTGCAGAGGTTGCTGCTCAGGACCCCCAGTTTGAAGACGTGTCCCAAGATTCATTGGAGGAGGTAGATCAGGAGGATGCATTAGCAGTGCCCCAATTTGAGGAGTGTATCTCTACTCATGTAGAGAAAATAGATATACCCCTTTCTGGGGAGGGTACAAAGTAGGCTTTCTATGATGCATTAGTTTTGTAGGGAAAGAGTCCCACACTTACATATACCTGAGATACACCTCATGAGTGGGGACATCAGAGATGGTGTGTGGAAGGGATGCACTGGATATTTCATAAAGATGAACGTATATGAAATATAGGCAGGCTTTTGAGGTTCATTTATGAGGAGCTCCAAATTGACTTATCAGGGCTAGATCAAGTACCATAGTTTTGGGAGGCATTATATATATCAGCTAGAGTTGATGACTAGGCCACTTGGTTCCTATATCCCTAGCTATGGTATAGTAATTTTATGCATCCTCTAGAGCCACCATAGTCCTCCCTATGAGCAGATTGCCAGGCCTGATTGGATTGGTTAGGTAGCACACCTTGATCACAAGATGGTTAGAGGGGTTAGAGTTAATATCATATAGGAGACTATCTGTAGAGTTATATTTGGCCCAGACTATATCACTTCTACACCTACAACTGAGTGAAACTGTAGATTGAGGATTATACGTGATCGTCATATCATATGGGATACTGAGAATTGTCTAGAGAGGGTTGAGATAGATAGGTGCATAGCTAGTTATATTTCACCATTAGGTCACAAGACACCAATGATTGAGGGGCAAGTTGTGATCATGAAGGGCCTTTTTACATTGGAGGACATGTTTTGGTGGTTGCTGATTAGAGTCTAACTGATACCCACTACTTAACGTAATAATTAATGTGGGAATGAGATGCATTGGTTTCCTGTCTTATGGCTAGATATGATATTGATTTTTCTACCATCCTTAGGTATGAGTTACATGGAAGAGCCTTTGGAGAGTTGGATAATCTACCATTCCTTTATATGATTTAAAGTCTCTCGTGATGAGGCCAGTGTATTTGAGATAACAGGACTTAACTAGAGGGTACCTATAACTACAACTATACAGACGAGGACCTTGAAGGGTTTAGCATCTTCAAGCATTTCTAAGAGATCGAGACAGTGGGAAGTAGTACCATGGTCCCAGTTTTAGGTCCCAACAAATTTTTAGATCTTTATAAGGCACATTATGATGATGTAGGTGTTAGTTTTTACAAAGAGATAGAGCAACAGAGAGAGGCTCTAGATTTGAGACACATGGTGAGGCAAAAAAGGCTACTTCTTCTTTAGCCCTGCTTCTACATCAGAGCCAATTTGTGTATCTACAGAGCCTACTTATCCATCCACTATAGCTCCTGCAATAGGTATGATTACTTTATCTAGTGAGTTTTTGCAGAGCTTAGTGGATAGCTAGAGAGATATAACTACTCGATTGAAGGTTATCGAGATTAAGATGACTATTATTTTTGGGCAGATAAGATTAGGTGTTAGGAATAGATTTAAGCAAGCTGAGGCTAGATGAAAGGCTACTTAGAGCTTTGCACTATCAAAGTTGCGTACTGATTTTTATACATATCTCAATGAGTTAAAGAGATACATACCTACATACATAGAAAGGTATGGTAGATCTAGCTCAGATAAGAGAGGCTTTTGATATTCTATGGTAGAGGTATGCTATCTTGTAGAGAGCTATATAGTTGTGACTCCCTCACTTATACCCCTTATGGTATAGAGATCACCTCTACGTGTGTTAAGACACATTGATGTCTCCACGAAGGATGATGAGGAGATCCCAGCAATTGAAACCAAGAGAGGTCATATAAATAATTTGCAGGATCTTAATATAACTGGGAAGGAGGTCGTTAAATGGGCCAGGAAAGATTCTTTGGAGAATACATTCATCGATAGAAAGAGGTATGAATCTATAAAAGTGGGTTCATCATTCAGTAGTACTCCGCCACCACCATCACCTCTGCCGACTGATTTAACCCCATCAAGGATGCTCCTGATTCGGGTGCCTAGTTTTTCCTAGGTATGTTCTTACTTCACTATATAACTTTGTGTGTATTTTTAGATAATTAGGATATTTTAAAGTATTGAGGGAATTATTCATGTTTTGATTGATTTTTTATACCTATCCAAAAAAGATGTATTTTAGAACTGTGTGAATATATATATATGTTAACATGGTAGCTCTTTGTATGACATCAGGATTAGGGACATGATAACCATTTTCCGATAATTGCATGAACTTGATAGGTACTAGTTGGTAATATTGACTCGGTGCTATTTGAGCGTGAGATATTACCTAGTCCCCTTACCTGGTTACTCTTACCTATGTTTAAGGTTAGTTGGTTAGGAAAGGATTATAGGCCATTTTTTATTTTAGTTCACTTTTAGCCTAAATGACCTTTGATATTTGAATTGTATCCCTATTTTGAGCTTTATAAGTCTATTTTTCTTATTTTCACCATTCACCTTCACATTTATAGCTCAATGAACTTATATTAGCTCTCCTTAGACATTGTGCACCTCAACACAGGCAAAATGCCTAAGTTGAGGGTGGCTATCATAAGGGTGCATATTATAAAATAGGTATGAACACGGGTAAAGTAAGAAAAAAATTTGTAGGACTGGGTGTGGTAGGAAAAGAAAAAAAGAAAAAGAAAAAAGAAAAAAAATAAAAAAGAAAAAAACTATGAACAACAACAACAACAAACCCAGTGTATTCCCACATAGTGAGGTCTGGGGAGGGTAAGATATACGCATTCCATACCTCTACCTCTAAAAAAGTAGAAAGGTTGTTTCCTATAGACCCCCGGCTCGAGAATAGAAAAATAAAAGGGAGAAATAAAAAAAAAGAATAAAAGACAAAACCCAATCTGAAAAAGAATAAAAGACAAAACCCAATCTGAATGTGCAATAAAATAATAAAAGGGAGAAATAAGGGTGGAATAAAAAGGTAATAGGCAAGTAAGGAAGACCCCAAGGTTAGTGTAGTGCCAAGGAGGCTTAGTCACTAGATATATCCATATGAACCATACTAATCCCCAAGCATACATAACAAGCTGACAAATTCGTATAGTGATCCTAACTTGACTCTCTGAATGATAAGGTAAAGAAAATAAGGGCAAGCCTATTGTATTTGACAACCATTAACTGGAACTTATCCGTTGAGTGTGAGTGTCTCTTGATAATCCCTGTATTGACATGTATTATTTCATGTAAGTGAGTGGGACATCTTTGTTTGGAGAGAACTTGAGTCATGTTACTAGATATTTACTTGTTTAAGGTAATGTAATTTGTACATATGAGCGGTTGTGTGATTCTAATGTAATTTCCATAATGCACAGTTGGTTTTAAAAAGAGATATAGGAGGGGATGTTATGATTTAAACATAATTTGATGCCAAAATACCTTGAATATTTTAGATTCTCTTAGTTAAGTATCATTTTTTGTTTTGTTGTATTTTTGTTGATAGAGGGCATGCAAATGTCCTAAGTTAAGGGTGTCGATTTTCTATAGAAATATAGTACTTTTAATGCTTAAAACGAGGAAAATATGCAAGTTTTTGAGGCTTTTTTGTTAGATATGATCTATTTTTGGTATCTTTGATTGGAAATCATGTTTCGGATGATAAATTTATGTAAATGGTCAAAAGACGTTTTGGGCCATTTTTGCAGAAATGATGGATGTTTGTGACTCTTTTCGACTTTTTCGTGATAAAAGCATATTAAAAGTTGAAAAAGATATAAAAATATGACTCCCAGCACCTACCAAGTCAACCTACAAACCACATGTAGGACCTACGGATGGCAGGTAGACAAAGCATATGCTAGAGGTCTAAATCTTGAGAGTTATGCTATAGGATTTGTACTTGTGTTCTATACTTGCACCCAGTATAAGGACCACAGGTACTACCTATGTCTGTGCCAGACCACAGGTATAGAGAGCAGGTGGTCACAGACCCGATTTTCTCCTATTTCATTTAAGATTTGGTTTTTGGAACTCCTCATGTATAATAAATACCCAGTATGTCCTTCATAGTGGGAATTATGCTCTTTTGATACTCATAAATATATTTTGATTCCTAGATCCGATTTTGATCGTGGGATTCTCTTGTATTCACTTAAGTTGATTTATTTAGTTACTGTTGTGGGTTTTTATTCATATTATCATTGTGATTTCATCTATGCTTTCTATTATGAATGTTATTGACTTCTTCAATATCATGAGCGGCTAAAACACATAGCTAGGGTTATGGAAACCCTGGTGAGTTGATGAAGTAGGAAAAGTGTGATTGATGACTTGAACTAAAACCCATGGCATGTATTGCTTTATCTCCATTATAATTGATTTCCTAATGGTTTAACACAATTGGATCCCACCTATATATTGCTACTTACGCCATAAGAGGAGTAAAGACTAGGAAAAGATAAAGACAATAGTAATTTTGAGTTTAACTACCGATCAACACTTCTAGGTTCTATCTACGTAAGATGGTTAGTTTTTATCTAATAACTAGAGACTTAAAAGTAATAGTTAACTAGAATCAAGATAAGGGTTAGTAGTATGACACCCTGAGACTCAAAAGATTAAGGGTGAAATCCTTCTACTCATCTAGAAGACTATAAAAGGTATATAACTTATCGATTCTTCATGGAAGGTATTGGGTTAGTTTAACAACACATGATAATCCAGGGGGAACACAATCCTAGTGTTCAGTTAGGACTGATCTTAACTAAGTAAAAACTATTCTTTGCTTGAGATTACTACAAAAAATCCCTCCATTTAGCTTTCTTGTTCAGCCCACAGACTACAACTAATGAGATTTGCAAGTCCAAGGTGGTGTTTGATGAGTTGTGAATTTACCACTTATTTGCACTTATCAGTCATGCATATTACCATGTTTTGAATAAATAATTGAGACAGTATTTGTGATTTAATAAACCAATATCCATATTTTGCAGACACATAGGTGATAAGGGAAAAATATATGGGTGTAAGAAGAAAAAGATCAAAAGAAGGAAAGAAGTGCAGTTAGATGACCTGAAGTAGAAACAAGCCTCAATAGCCACGATCGCAGTTTGAGGGTCGTGGTCGTGGAAAGTTAAGAAGCTCAGCAATCATGATTGCGTGACTCTGTGCGCAGTTGCAGTAGCTGCAATTGCAGACAAGCTCCCAAGATCATAGCTTAGAGTAAAAAGCAACAAATGGTAAAGATTTAAATGCACACAGTAGTTCCCAAATATCCTCTTAAGAGATTCAAACTCCATCTCTTTGGTTTTTTTCCAATTATTGTAACTTTATTGAGTGCTTAGTTTTCATTCTTGGAGAACAAAATAATGTATTAATTTTGGATGAAGAATACATTGGAGTAGCTTCCAAGTGAAGGATTAGCTAACTCCCATTACAGATTTGTGGATGTTCAAAGTTTGAAATAACATTCGCTTAGTCTTTCATAAATCAAATCAATCGAGGTTATTGGGTATATCTTGTGTATTATTTTGTGTGTAGCTAGTTATTCCTCTTGGGATTATTCTAGATTAGGTTGCAATTATGTGTGGGATTTGATTTACTTGTGGATTTACTAGTTTGTGATGTTGGGTTCTATTATAGTTTTATTAAAGTGGTTTTGATTTATGCGTTAAATCCTTAAATACCCAAAATGGTTTTGTGGGTGAAAATCCCAAGCTCTTGAAAGCCTAAACCTTCCTTGAAAGAGGGATTTGGGTGAACATTCAGAACCCTCACCATCCTTGAAAGAGGGATCTGGGAACCAAGTCAATAATAGACAATTATTGGGTTTATTTTGATAATTTTTACTATATTAGACATAAGAGTGATTATGAGATGGACTATACTTAGGGCATCATCCTAGAAATAGTGTTTCCCAATTGAGGTATTGTGTGGTTTTAATTAATGCACTCATTAGGTAGTTAAAAGGGTTAATAATTGACACCTTTGAGGTTTTGTTGAAAAACTAGCCTCAAGGACTTCCAACCTAGCCTACCAAATCACTAACGCTTCGAATTTGCATCAAATCATCACACTCTCATGCATAAGTTGCCCGTAGGAAGGCATAATCCTATGATCTGCTCTTAGTTTATTAAACTCTAATTATTTGTAACCCCAAAGTGATGCTAGAAAATCCCAAAATGAAATATTAGCTGTGACACCTTTCAACCTCCCCCTCCCCCCCTATTTTTTCATTCTTGTACTCTAGGTTTAAATTTTAGTGAGTATCCATTTTTTGAGGTAATTTGATCTCCACTCACATTGTTCCTTGTGGATTTGACCCTGACTCAAAGTTGGGTAAATATATTGATGAGCATCGCCTTGCACTTAAATTGATGCGTAAGTTGAGCATTATAAAGAATGGCATCATTGTCGGGTAACAGTTTGGCTTATTGAGTCAGTTTAGAATTTTCGCTTACTTAACATCAAACTTATGAATAAGTGTTTGTGATTTTCTTTTGTTTCTTGTAGTAGGTAGATTTTTGTTTTTGCTTACTTTAATTAATGTCATCTTGGGATAAATATTATTTTTGTAGTTTGAAATCCTATCTTAATGATCGATGCCCATATTGTGATGGACCCTACTTTCTTAGAGATTATAGATATGCTCCACGGAGAGCGATGGCTCCATCTTGACCCTATTGGGAGTGTGATTGTTCTTTATGTGGTGGTCGCGATGGACATTGGATTGATTGTCCAAATTTCCCCTCCCCTTATCATGTTTGCCCAAATGTTAGTTCTTTTTATTAATTTTATAGGTCTTATGTTTAAATCAAGGAAAAAAAACATGCCGAGTACGGTAGTTTTGAAGTAATCCTTCAAACTATTTTGGATCGGGTAACTACAACAGGGGAGAATGTGCAAGACAGATATCAATCCAATGAGGCATTTGGAAAGGATATTGCCAAGATAGAGAATATGGGCAAGGAAATAAATCTTGTAAATACCATCCCCTTGCCCACTTTCCAGGAGGAGATGAATCAAAAAAGAAACCAAGCTATGCGGTCAATGATGATCTTGGTAGTGAGGAGTCCTTGGTGATTTCCCTACTAACTAAACGAAATGTTTTTGAAGATTTCGAAGTCAAGGAAATGGTGCTAGAGTCAATAGAAAAAGCCAAGCCAATCTCTTATGACCACTCTAGCCCATTTCAGGGCAATGATGCTAACAAGGATGCAACCCCAAAACTAAGGGATAAACCTCATTCAAACTATTTTTCAAAATTATTCTTAGAGGATATGATGAAAGTCCATCTACAAAAGAAAATAAAAGATCATAGGGACAAGGAGCAATACCCCTATATTTTGGTGTTCGTTATTCCAAAGGAGAAATGGAAGCCCCACACTTGAAGGCCAAGCACCTCAAATTTTGAACTACAAATTGGAAATTTGATATGAATTTGGGTAAAATATTTAATTCTTCAAAGTGGTGAGATAGAAGCTTTATCTTCATATCCTCATCAGTATCACGTTTCATCTTTGAAGATTTGAATGTTCTATCCCTCTGCAGCTCAAATCATAAAGAACAAAAGTTAGGACGGAGATTCAAATTTTCTAAGTGGAAATACAACTGATAGATTGGAAGGTGTCTCGACAGCAAAGATGGGAAACAATCCATCATGCCACGAAAGTGGCACGTATCCTTTTATTTAAGCATGGTAGAGTAGATTTTATTTTTGTTTATGCATAATCCATGAAGTTGTCATTCCATGAGGAGTGTTGAATTAAATTGCAGAAAAAGGTATGAAATTATTGTTTTTGAATTGACCAAGGGAGTGAAGAGGACCTAAAAATTGGTCTCAAATACCGCAATCACGGCCCATGTTACTATAATTATGATATTTGAGTGTATGTGATCGTGAAAATTGGACCGTGATAGTGGCAAATAAAGCTTAAAAGACCATTCGGTTTCCATTTATCCCCAAGACCTCTTTTTAAAATTCTCTAAAATTTCCTCAATATTTTAACTTTGTGTTGAGCGTCCAAGTGTTCAATATAATACATTTGCATCACCTAACTTGGTATATGGTCTCAACTCTCTTGTTTTTATGTGTCTTGTAGGATTGAAACTTGTTTTTAGAAGTAGACCTAAAATAATATTTCTAATGTTAAATCCATGCATGTTTAAGGTTATTATTGTGGTTATCTGTTGTAGTTAGTGTACACAACAATAGGTAAGTCTTGAGTAACTGAACTTTGGTGATTAAAACGTTAAATTTAGTGTGTAGATCACATGTTTGGTTAAATTCCCCAATAACTTCCTTGTTAATTTCTTGTTTTTTTAAGGGCAAGATCGAACATAAAGGGAGTTAAATTCCATTAGCATGATGATTGTTTGACTGGTGGGACTCAAATTTGGGTTGAAATTTGTATTTGGTACTATTGCAGAATCTATTGAAAATAGTCTCAGTTACTACAATTGCAGTCATCGAGATTGTGATTGTGGTATTGCAAGCTTGGTCTGGGATCTACAATCTCCATAACTTAGAGCAATACCAGTTCTTACCAAAACTTTTGCAATTCTATTTCTTACCCAGATCCCACATGTCACCACCCAATAAAATTATCTAAACAAATGAACATAATTTAGTGTGAAAATGCTGATGATGGTCATTGTTATGTTGATCATAGGTATTAGGCCAAAAAAATAGAAGACTTTGACCATACCAGACTCATGGTTTTGGAATGTCACAACTACTAGTGTAGTGACCTCCATAGTACCAAACTATTCTCATAAAAGGGTATTTTCTTTGGCATAGTGGAGGAGAAAATCCTAGGATTCCATGCCAAACTTATTGCTACTGGGTGGATATGTTTTTCCACGGACACCTGCTAGTCTAATAAGAAATGGGTGCGTGAGTTCTATGCTAACCTTCGCGTAGTCTCTCTCACAAATCCAATGATAAAAATTTAGGTAGAGAAAGTGTATTTTGGAGCAGAGCGGACCAATGAAGTATATGGGCTCCCGGATACAGACATGGCTCAGGTCCAGGCAAAAGTGTGTGAGCCAGGGACCTGGATGGTGAACATATTATGCCCTGGAAAAGAAGTTCCCTAGGCTTCCATGAAAAAGGGTATCTCTTTGAACGACATCACAGCAGAGGCCAGGCTTTGTTTGGATATCATCTGAAGTAAGTTATCATCGTGCACACATATGACTGTCTTCAAAGACTTATGAGCTAGGATGGAGTCTTGTATACAGTCTAGAATAACTCTAGAAGTGGGCAAAATTGTTATTTTAGTGTGGAGGAACTTCAATAATCCTGGGGTACACTTTTTTTTTTTTCCTTCACATATTACTGAGATATGTAGGGGGACAGAAGTGGAGGAGTATGCTGTAGATACCTAGTTGCACCCAGGCCCCCGCATCTTCCCACTTAAGATTTAGGGTAAAGGTGCTTCTAGCCAGAGCGAAAACAGAAAAATTGAATAAGGAGAATTATGCAGACCATCCAATGTAGGGGCCCTGTAGGAAATTGGTGTGGATATCAGGGTCATCAAGGAGCTAGTAACAGAGTTACCTTATGGCCCGGGTAATCCCTCTACTAGGTATCATTCTTTTTACCCAACTAAGAATATGCAAAGTATCAAGAAGAGAAGATGAAATAGGAAGCCACAATTTGTATACTTGAGAGGGTATACTCAGTACTGGCAGAGTCTTATATGGAGCTTAAGGCCCCCTTCGAGAAGATGAAGAAAAGGGAAAACAAGAGCGACAAGTTCTTCAGCAAAATGTTGAATGGGGTCAAGGGCCTATGGACGGTCCTAAAACCTCATGAGAAGCTACCTTCTACCAGAGTAGAAAGTGATGACAAGGCACCTGCTAAGTGGTCAGATACTGATGTTGGTGGAGATGATCTAGAGTCTATAGGAGAAAGCAATTCCTGAGGCTGTTTCAGGGAGCACTCCTATCTCTTGTTGTGTTCTTTATTTATCATGCAGTGGGGACACTGCTAGATTTTTAGTTGGGGGTGCCTAACCCTAGATTTATGTTGTTTTAGGGGATTTCAAAATTTCTTGATATTTTTTATATTATTTTGATGACATTGTGGATGATTTTTATCTGGTTTTTGGATTGCTACATTTGGGCACTCTGATGGTGCGCACATTTCATGGATTAATTATTTTGTTTTTGTTTTTAGATCTTTTATTTTACTTAATTTTTAATTTGATTGTGGTGCTATTAGAGGAGGTTTTCTCTATTATAGATTAAGTGACGACATTCTTAAGGGAAAAGCATTATTCTTAGGTTTTTGAGCCATTGATGTAGGAGAAGTCTAAGTATCCTTGGAATAGAGATCACAAATGCAAGGGAAGTCTGAGCACCTGTGGCATTGAGGATTTGGGATTGAACGCAGGCCATTGGCGAAGTCTGAGTATCCATATGGTTGGTTTGCCCATATTAAGCCAAAATGTGAGACAAAGGCTTGGGTTGTGCCCATGGTTAGAAAATTGTGCATGGTGCAAATGCAAAGCAAATACTGTCCCCCCCTCCTCCGATAAAAATATTTCAAAAAATCAAGGGTATGGACGTGAGAAACCTTGTAACAAAACTTTTTCTCTTATTGTGACTCCAAATTTTTTCACTTATACATATTGATAGATAGTGTATTTTTATCTCTAACGTGAGGGAAAATTGAGCGTCCTTGGTGAGTCTATATGCCATGTACGGTGAGTGTATATGTCTGTATCTCATCTATACTTGTGTCATCTAGAACTTGCTCTATTAGTCTCTCAAGGCTATGTTTTGATTGTATTTGTTTTGTAAGAAGATCTTAGTACATCTTGATGTCATCGGAAGCCCACTTAGCCTAAAAATCCTACCCATGCATAGATGTTAATCGAGTCATCCATTTTGAGACTTTGGACCTTTCTTAGGCAAACATATTGCGAGTTGTTAACCTTTTAATTATTATCACTCTTTTGAACCCTAACCTCTTTGAACTTCAAAATGTAACTTAAGGCAAAAAGCCTAAGTTAGGGGTGGTAAAGATTGAAGAAAGTAACTTTGGGCCACGAAGTTGTAAGTGCATTCCCTTGCGTTTAAAGCTATGTGAATAAATTGGTAAGAAAAAGAAGGGACCAAAGTCTAGCCCAAAAATGCGGGGTGTTACATATACTCACCCGAAGACTGAGGATAAGGGACACAAACAACCATATGGGAACTCTCCAGATTCCTTTACTCAAACCACTATCCATAATTCCTACCACAAATTTTTTGACCTTTCCCTCCGTTTGAGCACTGAGACTTCTTACTCTGTCTCTTTCCATACCTTGCAAGGTTCTTTCTCACACCACTAGTACCAGACTGGTGTTCCAGAGATGTCACTATCTGGGCCAAAAAATGAATAAAATGTCAAAACTCAGCATTGGTAATCTATCCTTTAGATAACTAGCATTAGTTCCACCTACCTGAATAGGGACAGTGGAGACCGGTGGGGTTCTAAGGGGAACACCAGAAACTATAACCCTTGACCGGGTCTGTGCCCCATTAGTTGAACTAGATCCATCCATGTTCTCCTCAATTGGGACAGGTGAATTTCCACAAACTTTAGATTGTTGAGGGGACATGATCTGAAATGCTAATAAAAGAAGATTTAGGTAAGACATCAAGACCTTAGACTCCATAGCCCAAAAGTATAACATCAAGAAAGTGAAACATTCCTAAATGCCTCATATCCTCCTGATTATAAGTGTGGTGCACGACACACCCATAAGCAACACTCTACTTGACACGTCTCCATAGAAAATCCTCCCATACAGAATAAGTTTTCAAATTTCTAAACCCTTAAGCTAAAGTATTTTCTCTACAACTTTAAATTTCATGAATTTAAAATATTGTTTTTCAAAAGCATTCTGATTCAGACTAACAAATTTCACTTAGCTTGCATGATTTGAGAATAAGAACAGAACATAGATTTCAAAACTAAGTGTAATGGCTCACAAGATTTATACTATTTGCTTTATTGTTCATGATTTATGATCTTCAGTTTTCAGATTACTCCAGCCTTTGTGAATCATTTATCTTTAGCATGCATGATTTTATAAATTATGATGATATTGCTTACTTATTGCATTCACCCTTATATGCTCAGTATCCTCAAAGTATTGATCTACATATATGTCTATGTGCTACATTGTCTCATAATGTAGGTTCAGGTGCTCAGCCTCAGCAGCGTGAGTGATTTTCTAGTATCTCATCTACATCTCTATTGTTGGTGAGTCCTCATAGTTTGGGGTCTTACATATTCAGATTTCCAATTTATTTGTAGATGATTTAGTATTCATTTTAGATATGTTGAGTCAGTTGGGGCCTGTCCCAGTGACTCTCTAGATTTATCAGTAGAGGCTTGTCGAACTACTATATCCAGTTTAAATTTTAGTTGTAGCATTCAGATTTTTAGTATTTCCTTTATTAGACTGATGTGATAAGTATTTTCCGATATACTCAGATAATTTAAATAGATTTTCACATTTATTATGATTTTATATTCATGTTTCCCTTATTTTAAGATTTAGATTTAGTATAAGGCAGTCATGGTTAGCTCAGGACTACTTGTAGTTCGGAGCACCATATGGCATCCTAGGAATTAGATTTTAGGGCATTACAAACTTGGTATGAAATCCTAAGCTTTAGAAATTCCAAGGGAGTTCGACAAGCCGCGTTACGTAGCGTATTGATCATCAGTGTAAAGTGCACCACATATATAAACAAGAGGCTATAGAGCCTTTTAGGTAATAATCTTCTCTTTCATGATCTATTGTGCATTCAGTGTCTCTATCTGCTTCTAACTCGTGCTTTCACATGACTAAAAATTCCTTCTCGTTAAGCTATCATACGCAGAAATGCTAACCAGCCACCTCAGCCCGCAAATTCTTTGAATGAGAATTTGTCATATGCAGAGTTTTAAGCTTTCTTTTAGGCACTAGCCCAAGTTGTGACAAATAATATTTAGGTCACCGTCAGGCTACAGTCCTACTTTAGCAAAATGAGGACTTAACCACAACCAAAATTTGTGATTTTAAAAGAATGAACCCGCCAAAATTCTTTGGGTTGAAAGAAGGTAAGGACCTATATTTTTATCTAGATGAGGTAAAGAAGATTACCTGAATTATCCATATTTCTAAAGAGAAGAGTGTAGAATAGGCATCCTATAGGCTGAAGGATATTGCTTATGAGTGAGTAGTAATGTGGAAGAATAGTAGAGGGGAGAATGCATCTCCCATGACTTGGTAGATGTTTTAAGATGTGTTCTTAGACAAGTTCTTCCCATGTGATATGAGGGAAACTAAGATAGAAGAGTTCATGAACCTGAGGTAGGGCTTAATGACAGTGAAAGACTATTGCGTTAAGTTCAACTAGTTGTCCAAGTATACCCTTGATCAGATGGCTGACCCTAGGTCAAGCATAAGTAAGTGTATGACCCGTGTGTCTGGGTTGGTAGTTAAGGAGTGTAGGACTGCAATGCTTATTGGGGACATAGATCTTTCTAGGTTGATGACTCATGCCTAACAGATAGAGGTAGACAAGTTCAAGGGTAGAGAGAGGGGAAATAAGAAGGCTAGAATAGGGAAGTTTTATTATGGTCAAAATAGTTCTAGAGGAGAAAATCATTTATAGTTTTAGAATCATTCATATATGCTCGCACCTTCTTCAGCCAGTGCTACCACCCCCAGGAATATACAGGAGTAGTGAGGTAGGTCGTCAATGTCTAGATCTCAGAATAGTGTGAGTGGGAAGCCCAATCATCCCCCATGTACTAAGTATGGTAAAATTCATGTGGGTGACTATTTGTGGGGTTAGAAAGGTTGTTATGGTTGTGGCCAGATAGATCGCGGGGTTAAAGAGTGCTTGCATGCAAGATAGGGAAACAGAGATGGTCTTCCTTAGACTCAGGCTAATAGTACCCTGGCCCCTCTAGGTCACTCAGCCCCTTCTCATGGCGCATCATCTAGTATTGGTGGCGGTCAGCATTAGAATAGATTCTATGCTTTACCATCCCGCTAGGAGCAGGAAGATTTGCCAGATATTTTTACTGGTATGCTTCGTGTCTTTCATCTTTATGTTTATGCATTGCTAGACGCTGGGTCGAGTTTCTCTTATGTGACCCCATTAGCTGTAGTAAATTTTTAAATAAGTTCTGAAAAGATCCTTGAGCCTTTCTTTATTTCTACCCCAGTAGGTGAGTCAGTTGTTGCCTAACAAATTTATAAAAAGTGCCCTACCACTATCCTTCATAAATTTATGTTAGCATACCTAATAGAGTTAGATATGGTTGGTTTTGATCTTATTCTTGGTATGGATTGGCTCCATTTTTGTTATGCAACCATAGATTGTCGCACCTGAGTGGTGAAGTTTTAGTTCCTAAATATGCCAGTCTTTGAGTGGTTAAGTAATTCAATGTCTCCCAAGAGTCATTTCATATCTTATCTTAAGGTCAGAAAGTTGATGTCCAAAGGTTGCATTTACCACCTAGTTCTAGTCAAATACACTAAGTCTAAGACTCCAACAGTTCAGGCAGTCAGTGTAGTTAATGAGTTTCCTGATGTCTTTCCTAAAGATTTACCAAGGGTACCTCTCGATAGAGAAATAGAATTTGGTATTGACCTTTTCTCAGATACTCAGACTATATTTATCCATATTGTATGGCTCCTACAAAGCTTTAGGAGTTGAAAGAACAACTCAAAGATCTTTTAGATAAAGGTTTCATAAAGCCTAGCATTTTCCATAGGGCGCTCCCATCCTATTCGTGCAAAAGAAAGATGGTTCATTGCAAATGTACATTGACTATCATCAGGTGAATAAGGTCAGACTCAAGAACAAATACCGTCTAACTAGAATTGATGACCTGTTTGGTCAACTCCAAGGTGCAAGTTATTTATCAAACATAGACCTTAGATTCGGCTATCATTAGCTTAAAGTAAGGAAATATGATATACCAAAGATAGCTTTCAGAACCTGTTATGGTCATTTTTAGTTTCTGCCCATGTCTTACGGGCTAACAAACACCCCAACAGCCTTCATGGACTTGATGAATAGAGTGTTCAAATAGTATCTGGATATGTTTATCATAGTCTTTATAGATGATATCCCTGTCTACTCTCATAGTGAGGATGATCATGCAGACTATCTTAGAATTATGTTACAGACTCTTAAAGATCACCAGTTGTTCGCCAAGTTTAGTAAGTATGAATTTTGGCTAAGATTAGTAGCCTTTCTTGGTCATATTATTTTCGCTGATGGAGTTAGAGTTGATCCCTAAAAGACGAAAGTCATAAGAAATTAGACCATAACTCTCTCTCCGTAAGACATTAGGAGTTTTTTGGGTTTAGCTGGCTATTACAGATATTTTGTTGAGGGTTTCCATTTATTGCGTCTCCTATGTCTATATTGACTCAAAATAAAGTTAAGTTCCTGTGGTCAGATTCCTGCGAGGAGAGTTTTCAGGAGTTGAAACCTTGACTCACTTCAGCCCCAGTGTTAGCATTACCTGATGGTACAAATATTTTTGTGGTGTATTATGATGTCTCTAGAGTTTGTTTGGGTTGTGTTCTGATGTAGAGAGGTAAGGTCATAGCTTATGCCTCTAGACAGCTTAAGCCTCATGAAAAGAACCACCCAACTCATGATCTTAAATTAGATATTATTTTGCTTGCTTTAAAAATCTGGAGACATTATTTGTATGGTGTGCATGTTGATGTGTTCACGGATCACAAAAGCTTGCAGTATATGTTTACCCAAAGAGAGTTGAATCTGCATCAGAAAATGTGGTTAGAGTTGTTAAAAGATTATGGTATGAGTGTCTTGGATCATCCAGGAAAGGCCAATGTAGTAGCAGACGCCCTTAGTAGATTGTCTATAGGAAGTGTTGCTCATGTGGAGAAAGATAATAAAGAGTTAGTTCAAGAAGTTCATCGTTTGGCTAGATTAGTTGTTAGGTTGGTTGATTTAGCTGAAGGGAATGTTTGGGTTCAGAGTAGTTCTAAATCTTCCCTAGTTTAGGAAGTGAAAGAAAAGCAAGATATGGATTCTAGTTTGGTCAAACTAAAAGAGTCAGTTAAAGGCAAAAAGGTAGAGGTTTTCTCCCAAAGGGGAGATGGAGTGTTCAGATACCAGAACAAATTGTGTGTGCCTCGTGTTGATGATTTGAGACAGCAAATTATGGCAGAAGTTCATGGTGCATGTTATTCCATTCATCTAAGAGACACCAAGAAGTACCATGACATGCGGGAAATCTATTGGTAGAGTGGTATGAAAAGAGATATAGCAGAGTTCGTAGCCAAGTGTACAACTTGTCAACAGGTTAAGGTAGAGCATCAAAGACTTGGTGGTTCATTGCAAAAGTTTGGTATCCCTACTTAGAAGTAGGAAGAGGTGGATATAGATTTTGTAACTGGTTTACGCCATTTGCGCCGTTAGCATAATTCGATTTGGATTATTGTAGACAGGTTGACTAAGTCAGTGCATTTCTTACCAGTTCACACATCTTACATAGCTTCAGATTATGCTAATTTGTACATTAGAGAGTTAGTCAGACTGCATGGATTTCCCTTGTCCATCATTTTAGATAGGGGTACTCAGTTCACTTCAAAATTTTAGAGAGCCTTTCAGAAGGGTCTTGGTACCCAAATCTATCTTAGTTTAGCTTTCCACCCTTAGGTCAAGCAGAGAGGTCCATCCAAACTCTAAAAGATATGTTGAGATCATGTGCTCTTGATTTTAAAGGTAGTTGGGATGAGCATTTGCCATTGATTGAGTTTGCTTATAATAACAGTTACCATTCTAGCATACAGATGGACCCTTTTGAGGCTCTTTATAGAATGAGATATAGACCACCCATAGGTTGGTTTGAAGTAGGTAAGGCTGCTTTGCCTGGGCCTGATGCAGTGTTTGAAGTTATAGAGAAGGTTCAGTTGATTAGAGAAAGATTAAAAATAGGCCAGAGTCATCAGACATCATATACAAATATGAGAAGAAAGGACCTTAAGTTTGAGGTTGGTGATTTAGTGTAACTAATGATTTCACCCATGAAAGAGGTGAAGATATTTGGCAAAAAAGGGAAGCTTAGTCCCCGGTATGTGGTCCCTTATAGAATTTTAAGTCATGTTGGGAAAGTAGCTTATGAGCTTGAGTTGCCCGCAGACTTGTCAGTCGTTCATCCTGTATTCCACGTCTCTATGCTTAAGAAGTGCATCATCGACTTCACTATTGTAGTTCCTTTAGAAAGCTCAGATATTCAAGATAGCCTTTCTTATGAAGAGATTCCAGTTGAGATTTTAGATCCTCTCATCCGTAGACTAAGGAACAAAGAAGTTCCTTTGGTCAAAGTTCTTTGGCGGAATCAGTCTGTTGAGGGCGCCACTTGGGAAGCAGAAGCAGATATGCAATCCAGGTACCCTCACCTCTTCTCCATAAATTTGGATAAGTCAAAGGTAATACTCTTCTTTGATTTAGTATCTTTGCAGTTTTAAATTCAGTTATATAGCCATCTTCATTGGAAAATTCATGCACTCAAAGATTAGCTTAGAAGGTCAATATAATTTAAATTCAATTATGAAATTTATTTTAGTTTTGCGTGTAGACATATAGCCTCAGATTCCTTGGTGTCCTTAGTCGATCTAGCCACATTTGAGGATGAATATTTCCAAGGGGGAGATATTATAACAGCCCATACTTTTCCTAGTTCAGTTTGACATTGAAAATGTCAAGCATTAGCTTTAAGAGAGAGAATGACTTTTTATATAAATAGAATTTTCCAGATTTAGATCCTCCAATGTGTAGGAAATTTAATTATCTTTCAAACAATATAAAATTCACCTAAATCTGATAATCAAGTAAGAAATTATGGAAATTTTAAGTTCCAGCTGTAAAACACCATCATTGCGGTCACTAGTGCATCGTGGAGAGAGTTTAAAGAACAATTGTCAAATTCCAGTGAGACTCCCTGACCATACTGCATCACGGAGAGGTTCAATATACCAATTGTCAATTTCCAGTAGGACTTTACGATTCCACCATGTTGCGGTGGTATCCTATTTCACATTTGTCACTTTCCAGTGAGCCTCCGCGATAATGGCGCATTGCGGAGGTGGCCAAAATGGCAATTCAAAAGCATACTATGATAGCTCTACATCACGTGATTTTTCAAGTCCCAATTGGCAGTTTCCAGTAGGCCACCAGAATAACGGCGCATTGCGCCGTAGGCCAATTTTGGGAAATTTTCCCAATCTGAGTAAAATTTTAAAAGGGGATCTTTGGTGTTTTTCTATCCCCAATTCGTGAATAACAAATCATTTAACCTATCCTAAGCATATTATACCCACTTTTCACCAAAATACTCTTAAACAAAACCCTTGATCATCAAAGCTTACTCCCCAAGAAATCTAATTCCTCCATTAATTCTCCAAAGCAATTCAAGATTAAGGACTTCCAACTTAAGAAATCCAAGAATTCAACTTTAAAAGCATCAAAAGGGATCTAAGATTCAATCTTTTCATCTAAGATCATCGATTAAGGTAAGTGCAATTTTCAGTAAGGATAATCCTTTCATCCTGTGCCCAAAATCTTATTTTAATTATAAATTTATTGAATATTATATGATTTCCCATGAAATACAAGATAGGGTTTATACCCATTATTGTTATTTACAAGTTTATGAGATATCCAGTGATTTAGAAGTTGAATTACATAATTGTGTTCATATTTCCATGCATATTGCAGAAATTTCCATATTTTATAAATGTTTACATTTCCAAGCATGAACATTATGATGTTTTAACATGAGTTTGATGCATGGGTCATTAATCCCTAATTAAAGATTGTTATTTCAAGATTTGTTGTGCTATAAACACCCTATGACTAGATTCTTTTTTAGATTATTGATAAAGATTTGACCTTTTGATCTCAGAATATATATGAAATCCACTTTACATATTCAGATTACAGATTTAGCTTTACATATATACTGTTGGTTTTCATTATAAACTATTATACTATTTTAAAATAGATTTCCATTAGAATGAGCATATAGATTTAGCGGGAATAGTATTTATCATCGAGTTGGGTAGTTACTACTGTTTCATACCCCAGTACTACATTCCAAAGTAGGATTTTGATTGTTCTCACTTCTACATGGATGATAGATATGTGATCACTTAGATAAGTTATACTCTCTGGTAAGAGTATGACTCCTCTCCCCAATGTGAGGATTCCTCCTTATGGGGATAAGAATGTTGGACTCTATGATTGTTCACATGGTTTATGTCGGTTAGAAGTGCCTCTCATGCTAAATAAGTTTTCAGATTTCTAAACCCTTAAGATAAAGTATTTTCTCTACAGCTTTAAACTTCTTGAATTTAAATATTTCTTTACATTAGCCTTCAGATATAGACTCACTGATTTTACTTAGCCTGCATGATTTAAGAATAAGAACAGAACACAGATTTCAGAACTAAGTGTAATGGCTCATAAGATTTATACTATATGCTTTACTATTTATGATTTATGATCTTTAGTTTTCAAATTACTCCAGCCTTTATGGGTCATTTACCTTTACATGTATGATTTTGTAAATTGTGATGATATTTCTTACTTATTGCATTTACCCCATATGCTCAGTGCATCCTCAAAGTATTGATCCAAATATATATATCTATATGCTACATTGTCTCATAATGTAGGTTCAGATTCTCATTCTCAACAGCATTAGTGATTTTCGAGCAACCCATCTACATCTCAGCAATTGGTGAGTCCTCATAGTTTGGGGACTTAGCTATTCTTATTTCCAATTTATTAGTAGATGATTTAGCATTTATTTCAGACAGTTTGATTCAGCTAGGGCCATTCCCAGTAACTTTCTAGATTTAGTCAGTAGAGGCTTGTCGGACTACTAGATTTAATTTTAGATTATAGTTACAGCATTCAGATTTTCAGTATTTGCTTTAGCAGACTGATATGATTAGTATTTTTAGATATACTAAGATAATTCAAATAGCTTTCTGTATTTATTATGATTTGATATTCATGCTTCCCCTATTTTGAGATTCAAATTTAGTATAAGGTAGCAAGGGATAGCCTAGGACTACTTATAGTTAGGAGCACCGTGTGGCATCCCAGGAATTTTATTTTGGGGCGTTACATATTATTTCAAGTAAAGGGATTATGGTAGATCTGTATAAGGTTGTAGTGGTTAGGAAATGGCCTAGACCCATGACTCTAATCGATATTTAGAATATCTTAGGTTTAGTTGGCTACTATAGGAGATATTTGGTGAGTTTTTCTTCTATAGCTGCCCCATTGACTAAGCTGATTCATAAAAATGTAAAGTTCTTATTATCTGATGCTTGTGAGGGGAATTTTGAAAAGCTAAAGAATAAGCTAAGTTCATCTCTAATTTTGACTTTGCTTGAAGACATGGATGGTTTTGTGGTGTACTGTGATGCATCTTGTATGGAGCTTGGCTACATTTTAATATAGCATAGAAATATGATAGCTTATGCTACCAGGCAGTGGAAGGTACATAAGAGAAAATATTCTACTTATGATTTAGAATTTATAGTTATGGTGTTTGCGGTGAGAATCTTGCATTACTATTTGTATAGAGTACATGTGGATATTTTTTATGATCATAAGAGATTGCAATATGTGTCTACTCAGAAAGATCTTAACCTCAGGCAAAAAGAATGGCTTGAGCTGCTCAAGGATTAGGATATGATTCTTTACTAATATCAAGGTAAAGCTAAGATGGTTTTGATGCTCTTATAAGGGTATCCATAGGAATTCTAGCTCATATAGATAAGGAGAAGTGGGAGTTGGTGAAGGAAATTCACCATTTGGAAACCTTGGAGTTTGTCTCTTAGACTGTGAGGATGGTGGTGTATTCATTCAGAAAGTGGCACGGTCGTCTCTTGGTGCTAAAATTAAGGAGAAAAAAATGTTAAATCCTATGTTGATGAGGATCAAGAGTGACATTAATGGGAAGAAGGTGCCGTCCTTTGAGATTAATGGTGATGGTACCTTGTGGTAACAAGGAAGGTTATGTATTCCTGATATTGATGGTTTGTGAGAGTGGATCATGGCTGAGGCGCACGAGTTACACTATGTTTTTCATCCTAGTTTGATAAATATGTATCATAATCTCAAAGAGATGTATTGGTGGAACAATATGAAGAGGGATTTGGCTAATTTTGTGGCAAAATACATGCTGTGCCACCAAACGAAAGTTGAGAACATGAGGCCCGGAGGATTGTATCAAGAAATTGAGTTACCATAGTGGAAATAGGAAGTGATCAACATGGATTTTATTACCGATCTTCCTCGGTGTCGAAATCAATTTGATTTGGTTTAGGTGAATATGGATAGAATGACAAATTTGGCTCACTTTTTGCCAGTGGGGACTACAGTTGAGGATTATGCAAGGTTGTATCTCTATGAGATTGTGAAGTTGTATAGTATACCTATTTCTATCATCTCAAATTATGGTACACACTTTTTATCTCACTTTTGGTGATCATTTTTAAGGGTTTGGGGAGTAAGGTGACACTAAGTACTGCTTTCCACCAACAGTCGGTTAGGAAAGCACAAAGAAATATTCATACATTAGAGGATATGCTTCGTGCTTGAATTATTGACTATGTGATAGTTAGGTTAAGCACTTACCTCTTGTAGAGGTTTCTTACAATAATAGATACAACTCTAGCATTGGTATGACTCCATTTGAAGCATTGTATGGTAGGAGATATAGGTCTCCTATTAGGTGGTTCGATCTTAGTGAGATAGATATGTTTGGCCTAGATTTGGTTCACCAAGCCATTAAGAAGGTGAAGCTGAATTGGGATAGACTTAAGGCTGCCCAACGTCACCAAAAGTCCTATATGGATGTGAGGCTAAGAGAGTGAGAGTTTAAGGTCAGAGATAGGGTGTTCTTAAAGGTTTTTCCCATAGAGGGAGTAATGTGGTTTGGTAAGAAAGAAAAGCTCAATTCCCAGTGTATTCATCCATACTTGGTTTTGAGGAGGGTTGGCAATATTGCTTATGAGTTGGAGTTGCCTCCTAGTTTGAGCTTTATTTACCCGGTATTCTATGTCTCCATATTGAGGAAGTGTACGAGTGATCCATCTTAAATTATGCCTATAAAGTATATTGGCATTTTGGATTCTTTACCTTATGAGAAGGTCCCAGTTGAAATTATAGACCATCAGGTTTGTTGGTTGCAGACCAAGGATGTGTCCTCGATAAAGGTTCTAAGAAAGATCCACAAGGTGGAAGAGGCTACATGGGAAGCTAAAGAGTACATGAAGTCCAAGTTCCATTCCTGTTTTAGACACTAAAAATTCATGTGGAAGGTATGTATTCTTCATAACATCTTTATTTTGAAATTTATTATCAAAAAGATTGACTTTCTTACTTTTTTGTTTTCTAACATAGTTAATGGTTAGAGTCGAGGTGTTGGGTGTATATAGGGCTTGTACTGCCTTGTTCCATCATTTGAGGAAGAATTATCCAAGTTGGGGAGAATTGAAATACCCTGGGTTTTGGCCCTTAGCAATTTCCTAAGTTTTTACCTTTTTATTAATTATATGACTCACCATACAAGTCATATGGTGAGGGTATGGGTCAGGTGACCCAACTAGTAAGATATTCAATGTTAGGGTGTCAAGTTTCTTTAGTGGTTACGGTTTGGTGGTATGGTTCGTATGGTTTCTGATGGGTCATTTTGTTGATCCTTCACTTAATCTAAAACTTAGTGATTTGACTTGGTTCTAAGCACGAGCGTCATAGTGAGTTGTACGTTATCCAGTGCCTAACCTCTTTGATTTAGTCTTGGATATGACTTATGGGTACTAGTTGTATCGATGGGTATGAGTGTAGCAAGGGAAGCTGTATGGTGGATAGTGTGTGGATGTCCAACCTTCTATTATTGGTACGACTGGATGGTACCACTCGTATGATGTGGGTATGAGTGGAGGTGTCCAACCGTACCCACCTGTGGGAATTTTTAAAATCTAAATTAGAGGCATTTTAGACATTTCCCCTCAGAACCTCTTTTCCCCCATGACTTAAAACACTCTTAGAACTTCATTAACCTACTATTCCCAAATCAAATACTTTCAAATCACTCTTAAATCTCTCTCAAGATCTTGGTTTAAAAAATGCTAGAGTTTCCTCACGGTGGTCAATTAAGGCTCTCAAGGGTGGTTTCCCTCCATATTACTTGTTTTCTAAGGATCGTTGCTCCTACCTAATTGTTAGTTCAAACTAAAAGTATGTTTTACTTAATGGTTTTCATAGCATAACTGTGATATTATTTTGAGTTTTCAAATATGCGTTGTGGTTTTTTGGTTTCTCTGGGTTGAATAATGTTTTTCCCATGTTTTTCTAATAGTTTTTATGTTATAATGTTGTTTGAACATATGGTTGCATCGGAATGGTAAATTGATACTTGGTTTTGGTTTTGGAAACTATATGCCCTCAACATGTTTGTTAAAATGCCTATGAGAATGGTTTGGTCACATAGTTTTACTTTTATTGAAAACCTTACATTGTATAATATGGTAATGGAACCCAAATTTGTCTAAATGGTTTTTAATGGATTGGAATAGCATTAGTGGCCATGGATTTAGTTTTGGAAAACTTTTAGGGTACATGGGAATCCCTCAAGTGATTTTTATAATTGAGTCTATGGGGTACATAGAAATCCCTTAAGTATTTCCTAATGAAATTTCTTTCAAGCAATAGTCGGTATAGCGATACCACTTCATAATGCCTTGGTAACTAATTCTTGGAATTGGTGGTTTGGTTTTGTACGAAAGGTACTAATTGGGAAATAATGGTGGGGTGTGATATCTGACTATAAAGGTGTGAGTCCAATGGATGGACACTGGAAACTAATGTTTGTCGGCATAAAGGTATGTCATGGTGACCATATATTTGTGAGGTAAATGGGAATCCCTTAAGTTATACTTCTATATATGTATCATGGATGGAAAAGTCTACACGAGAATCCTTGGCCCCTATGATATCTTCGGTTCGTGCGGCTACATGCACTGGGGCCCATTCAGGGGTAACACTGGACCCATATAGCCCATGGGTGGTTTTGGGACGGTCAAGCTCCACAACCCAGATTATAATTTTAAATGAATGTTAAACCCAATTAACTTTCACGGTAAGAAATGTATATATGTATGAATGTGATTGCACTTGGTTATTTACTTGGTTTCAAATATTGGCATTATTTTATCATTATTCCTAAGTACATGCTAGTGTTCACCCACTAACCTATTTTTGGGTGCCTATCTCCATGCTATGTATGAATCGGCCATACTATTCCTCTTGATCAGTGATTGGATTTAGGGACAACATTTATGTCAGACTGAAATAGTGAGCTTCCATAATCCGGAAGACTCTATTTCGTGCTATGGATATCTTTTCATACTTTTTTTATTTCTTCAACTTTGGTTTTGGCTAAGGATGGGGGTATGTCCTGATCGGATGTTCTTTGTTTTTATTAGAAGCCTTGTGTGACTACTTTGGGTATGGGTGGTGTTGGTATTGATGTTATCCTTATCATTGGTATTGCTATTGGGGCTGGCATCGGTTGGATATTTGGTTGGATTGTTGGTTGGTTATAATTATGGATTCTATTATTCTCTTTGAGTATTTAGTTGTTCTATCTTATTATATGTTTTTTATTGATCTGACAGAGTTTGTAGGGCAGTTATGGTTGGGTATTTAGGGTGGTCTCTGATCCTGGTTGGGCTTGAGGCACCCGACACAATAAGGCCCTAATTTGGGTCATGTAACCCCAGCTGAGTGGTGTGATTTTGATAATGCAGGAGATGATGCAGAGTCTCAGGGTGAGAGTAGCTCTTGATGCGGTTTTAGGGAGTACCCTTATCTATCTTTATGAATTATTGTTTATGAAGTGAGGACACTGTGAGCTTTTTAGTTAGGGGTTTATGTCTCCATATTTATTCAGTTGGACTTGTATTATTTAGATAATTCTTTATACTCTGATGTTATTTTGGATGATTTTTATTTTTTTTTGGTTGAAATATTCAGCCACTCTAATTGTGCCCATATTCGATAAATTAGTTGTTTGTTTTATTTTCTTTGATTTTTACTTTATTTTTCTTTTGTTTATTTTGACATCAAATGAGTTTTTCCCTATGATAGATTGAGTGGCAACATTCTTAAGGGAAAATCATTGTGATTGGGTCTGAGCCATGGGTGTAGTGGAAGTCTGAGTATCCGTAGCATCGGAGTTATAAATGCAAGGGAAGTCTAAGTACCTATGGAATTTTGGATCTGGGATCGCACTTATACCTTTGAAAAGTATAAATATCCATATGGTTTACCCGTATAAAAGCATAAATATGAGACAGTAACTTGGGTTGGTTCCATAAATAGCAAATTATGTGTGGTGCAAATGTGAAGCAAGCACCCTCCCCTTCATCCAAATTTTTTTTGAAAATCTAGGGCAAGTACGTGAGCGACCTTGTAACAATTCTTTACCTCTTTATATGACTCTAAAATTTTGGCTTGTAGAAATTGGTAGATACTATATTTTGTCTCTATTAGGAAAGGCAATTGATCCTCTTTGAGGAGTTTGCATGCTGTATGTGGTTAGCATATTTTTCCAAATCTCATGCGTACTTGTACCATCTACAACTTGACCTGTTAGTCTTTCAAAACTAATTTTAATTATACTTGATTGGTGAAATGATCCTAGGCCATCTTTGTAGACATAGGAACCCACCTTAGCCTAAATACCCTACCCATGCATATAATAGAACCCTTAATTACCCAATTCAAGCATTAAAGCCTTTCTTTGGCAACCACATTACAAGCCTCAGATAATTAAAAGTTTTTCCCTCTCTTGAACCCTACCATTCTTAAACATAAAAAATGAAAATTGAGGCTAAATGCCTATGTTGAGGGTGGTAAGTTTGGAAGAGATGACTTTGGGTCAAGGTCATTTAAGTGGATTCCTTTAACAAAGCAATGTAAAAGTGAAAAATAAAGGAATGATGAAAAGAAGAATGAGGCATAGATTGCAAACAAAATAAGCAAATGAAGGATGCCTTCAAAAAGTTAGGTAAATCAAGGTAGCTAAAATAGGCATGTGTAAAGTTTGGGAAAAAAAGTGGTCCATGGTCAAAAGTTGGATAGAATAATATGATATTGATGTTCAAGAAGGGTGTATCCACCTAGTTCTTAAATGGTATCCTACCCTTCCCTAAACCTTTGTTACAATCCCAAAAGGCCATCAAGATCTCCAACCATTTGTAGTCATTATAGTGGTAATTGAAAATAAGGGAAAACTTAGGGCATGGTACTTGTTAGCATTGAGAGTCCTTGTGAGAGAGAGTGTTTTACACTTAAATAACTTGTTGCATATTTGATAATTTGGTGTGTGTGGTATTTCCTTTCTTTTTAGGAGACATGTAAACAAATTGAGGTGGGTGATTTTTTCATCTTTCGAATAATGAGTCAAAGGGAGTATAATGGAGCTGATATCAATAGAGAGTAACTTTTAGAATGTTAGTGGTTGTTTCATTGTTTCTTTTCGAAGTACTTTGCATCTTTGAGATTGTATTTCATGATAAGAGATATCGTGAGAATAGCTTTATCTATGCTTGACGAGCTACGTGAGGTAAATATCAAGTTTGAAGTCATTGTGATCATTGGGTTGCATAAAATAGGCTTAAATGTATAGTGTCTCAAGGTAAGAGGTAGTGTTGCTTGAGAAAAAGCAAAGGTTTAAGTTGGGGATTTTGATGATTGGGGAATTTACCACTCATTTCATTCAAAATTCATGCACACTACTAATATTTGAATGTGTGGATGAGACTTTATGATTAAATGCACTAATTTACACATTTTGTAGGCTTACAAGTGATGATAAAGAAAGATGTGGATTTGAGATGAAAAGTATCAAAAAGAGAAAAAAAGTGTAGCTGGAAGACTTGGAACAGAATTTGGTCTCAGTTACCTCTATTGTCGTCTGAGGGCCGCGATCACGGTCAATCAATATTGGTCAAAGGTCAATGATCACGGTATTCTTAGTGTGGTCGCTACAACCACGACCGTGGACAAGCTGTAGTGATTGAGACTAGGTGGGTTTATGCTCAGGGGAAATTCTATCATTTTGCCCACCTTACACTTTCAATATTTCAATTTGGAGAAATTGTAACCCTACTAATTGGGGGAACTTTTGTTTTTGAATTTTCCAATTGGGAGTTGGTGAAATTGAAGTTAAATTTAAGAACCTTCTAATATTTCATTGGCATGGATGCTTTGAATGAACCTTTTGGTATAATTCTTCTCCTTAACTCCATGAGTAGCTAAACTTTCTTGTCTTAGGATTATACTGAACTAAGGTCAAATTATGTGTGGATTGTAATGTATTTGTTTAGATTCTAGTTTGTAGAGGATGGGTTTCACTATTACTTGTAAGAATTAGTTGGGGTTTGTGGCTGAAAACCCCAAATACCTAAGATGGATTTGTAGGTGAAAGCCCTCCATTCTTGAAAGCTCACATCATCCTTGAATAAGGGATATGGGTGAACTTTTGGAACCTACATCATCCTTGAAAATGGGATATAGGTGACAAAGCAATAGTGGATAAGAATGGATGTAGTTTGTTATCTTTTTAATATCTTAAAAATAAGGGTGAGTATAGAATTGGATATGCCTTGACCAAGTTCCTAGAAATAGGGATGCCCAATTGAGGTATTAGGTGGTCCTAATTGACACACTTGTTAGGTACTCGAAAGGGTCAATGAGTGATAGTCTTGAGGTTTTGTTGATAAACTAACCTCAAGGACCTTCAACCTAGCCTACCATATCGTTAATGAACATCAAACCATTATATACCCATGGATACTTTCCATTAGGTAGATATAATCCCAAGACTTTACTCATCTTGAATTATCAACCACATTTGTTGTTCATTGTTGGTTAACTTAACTATACATTGATCAATCTGTGTTCAAAATCAATCCCCCATTTTAATTTATGTATTTTATTTTTTTTACATTACAGGTATCTTGTTAGTAACTATTAACACCTATAACACTAGAAAACTAATTTTGCTCCTCGTGGATTGGATCTCAACGTAAGTTGAGATATTGACAATGATCGACCTCTACCAATTTAAACGGTATAGGTGAGCGTGATCATATTGTTTGAATACCGGGTATGGCTTGTATAGATTTGATACATCTTGATCACTTAGATGGTAAATGCTATAATTCCGACTAAAAGATGGTTTTATTACTCTTTTCATAAAAGGGGATTTATTCCCACTTTTCACTTTTAAAATGGATTTTTCTCTTTACAAGAGTTGTACCATCTAAATAAATATTTTATTAGTCTTTGAACATAAAAATAATTTTTTAGAGATTTGACTGATATAGATTCTGGTCCATTATTTTGCTACTATTGTTTATCTCGATTAAGAGAGATTACAACCCTGTCCACACTTTTATGATGATTTAGTCTTGGAGTTTTACTCGAGCAATGGATTTATAGACTTATACCCTTTTAGCCATAATTCTAGCCCATGTGTTTTATGTTTATACATTTATATATGTATAAATATATGGTACTGGACATAGTAGATAGATGATGGAATTAATAAGATGAGTTTTGTTTAGGTTTTATGATTGATAATGACATTGATGATTATTTTAAATATTGAATCAGGACCAGGTTAGTATGTACTAGTACTCTTGAACCCTATAGAAACTCCTTTATGTATGAGCTATCATGCTAGGAGAAGATAGGTCACTATAGGTCCTACCTTTATGAGTTGTCAAGCTGAAGGAGGTGTATACATAGGTTACTTTATGATACTTGAATTGTTATAGTATTATGGACTTACTTGGAATTCATTTTTACATGTGCATTACCTATCACCGGTATGTGCCTATATTTATCAGCCTTGTGGGGGGTTACATATGTATATGTGATGAGTATGGCTTTTTGTATATACTATTTTGTGCTTATATCTCTCAGTCTTATGGGGGTTGCATAGATATGGGCTCTGATTGTTGTTTGTTGATTGTTGATTGAATCTTTTGGGACTATGTTGGTGGGGGTTTATAAAAGACTCAGTTAGTTATTGTTTGTCCCAACTAGCCATTTAATTTATATTGTTATCTTTATTATTATGGTTAGTACGTGACATGTAGATTATTGGACTGGTATTAAGATTTGAGGTATGTTTATGATTCCTTTATCTTGTAGTTATATTATTCTGCATGATTACCCATGGTTAGGAATTATGTCTTTAAACCTTGTTATACTAATTGCTTTCTTTACGGTTGATTTATTATTATAATTATTTCATATTTAGATGTATGGATTAGAGACCCTGAGTACTTTAGCACTTGTTCCTACTATGATTGGAAGGCCTATAGATGCTACTGTGATGACTTAGGTTGTACCATTGAGTTAACCTTATTTATATATATGTATATCTATCTATGTGTAGATATGGTATTACTATATATCCTCTCCTTCATTATTTTAATCATGTTGTATATCCATTTCTTTGACTTATATTCTATTATATATCCTTCTTTTACTCTTTATTCATATATTTATCAGTGATACACAATATAGCGTAGGGGTTCCTGACTATGGCTAAATAGGATAGTGTGTCCTTATTTCTCCCTTAGTTTTACTCAATTAGTTCTTGGATATTTGGGTGTTGTTTACATTCCTACTTGTAATGTTATTTATATCTTTATTATCTATGGGGCTTAGTAAAAATTTTCCTACTGATTACCATGCATTGGTAGTCATACTATACTTTTGCATCCTGTAAATCATATTACGGGTTCTCACCACTTTTGTGTGCATCGTGTGGAGCAGCTATGGTCCAGAAGCAACGGGTGAGCTCCTGGCATTTGAAATATTGGTATTCTCCCTCTTATTTACTAGACTAATCTCTATGTTGTATTGAGACATGAGTTGTGTCGATATATTCATTTTGTACTTTATTTTTGTTAGTTTTATTACATTAGAAGATCTTGTATTTATTCCACTTTGTTTTGTGACTATCTGATGTACTTTAGTCTTTTATTTCATTATTCTGCATTCTTCCTCTATTTCTCTTGGTAATTCATTACTAGTAGTTCTGCACTACCAGTTGGCCTACCTATAAGTTGGTTATTGTAGTTGGCATCATGACCTACGAAATCAAATCATGTCAAATTTGTATCAGATCTAGGTTTACCGATGTATTGGTACAACAGTTAAGTGTTTAGTAGAGTCCTACAAATTAGTGCAGGGACATCCATAATGTATCTTTTGGAGGCTACAAGGCATTTTTAGGAAATTCTATTCTTAACTCCTTATTATGTGTCCATATTTCTATGAACCTCAAGTGTATTTTTTGACTCTATTTTATCCAAGATAGATGATGCGAGATTGTTAATCAATGCGAATAAGACTTCAACATGAATTTATAGATCTTTAGTTTAGTGTCGGACAGGGAAATAAGGGATGGATGTCAAAGACCTTCAGAGTCAGTCAGTTTGGGGCAAACCCATGCTCCGATAGAGTTGTGACCGTTTCAACCTTTCGAGATTCAGCATTCGAGCTCCTAAGTCTTTTTATGGATACCTCATAGTGGGGATGACAACTAGTTCATCAAGCAATATTCAAGAAAGAGTTAGGTATGTTGGTGTTTAGTAGGCTTCCTTGTTGGTTTCAGAGTACGAGATTTACTTTCTTTAGTGGGAAAGGCATATTCCTATATTGTATCCTTCGGAGCATGACATGGTTTATGGTTTTATTAGAGGATTATAATTTCCCCTCCATTTGACATCAGAGCATTTGATGGCCTGTGCATCTTCATTCTCTCAGATTGCTAACCATATGAGGGACACAAAGCGAGCATGTATTGGGATTTATGGTGGTGTTAGTAAGAGGCCATGTCCTAAGTAAAGTTCTATTTGTATTCCATATAGGAGTGAGGATCATTTTAATGGAGGTTAACTTCACTTATAACCTATTGATTCTACGAAGGAAGCGCCTTTAGACTATAAGTGTGTCTGAGGCTATTCATGCTGGTCATAGTGGGAAGAGTTTTCATCAGACCTTGTGGCATATTTTGTATGCTTCTAAAGGACATGATTGTCATTCTAGATCAGCAGGGGAAGTATCCCGGAATATTCTAAGACCTTGTTACGGTTATGGAGATATTGGTCATTGGTCTAGAGAGTGCCCCAGCTACTAGTTGGTTGTTCAGGTAGAGTTAGCATATGTACCCCGCCAGCCTCGAGTTTTCTAGTTATTTTATGATTGTGGGTATGATAGTTATTTCAATATGGAGTGACCTCGGCATTATTTGCCCTACCAATTAGGGTTAGCTCGTGTTTCGTAATAGGTTAGGCTTTAGGGTTTTTGAATGACTGCAAAAATATCTGTGACTGGTCTAGGGAGTGTCCCCGATGTGGATCCTTAGTCATTTAGCTCATTCAAACCAGTCTCATAGTTTTGTGGCCTCATCATTTTTAGATAGTGTGCTTAGTGCCTCAGTTGATGATTCAGTTGTTCAGTACGAGTTTGGACCCATTTATATTTGTTCTCCCTCGGACCCATGAAATACAAGACTTTAGATTTCACCAAGATAGGTGTTCTTTTATATTCTACCTTTACCTTTTTATTTATATGTATTAGGTTTGTCGTACCAATGGATGATTGTATGCCTTTGTAAATTTATATTGATTGTTGTGTACTTTGATATAGGGGTTATGAATATATATTAGTAGTGGATGGAGAGGATCTTTATTGATATTTTTCCCTTATGGGTGTAGCATTTGGTTTCTAACATTCTCCGAACTTTGGGCCATGTCGTATGGGCACCTCAAGCACACATATACCGGAGGTCGCCCCGTAACCCAAACTAAACACGTCATCATAGCATAGGAGTCAAAGGAACTCTAATTCAAAAGATAAGATCGAGAAATAATATCATAAGTCAAGACTATATTCATTATAATAACTACGCCTAAGTCCACAGTTGTTCACAATACCTCTATACAAACTGAAGTCAATGAGTATATAATTTGGGACAAGCCCCAAACTATAGCCAAACCAAGTCTTAGGGTGACTAAGTCTAAATATAAGGACTAAGATATGAATATCTTCTGGTCTTAAGGAAGCTCACCCCTTCAAGTCAATGCACGAACCACTTCGATCTACTAATTACTACGCAGGAAAATAAGAAAATGCTTTGGCGCCTACGTCGTGTGAGGACGTAGCGTCCGGAGATAACTAGCGGTTGGAATGCTAGCTTGTAACTCAAGCATAAGTGAGAACATACGTCATCAATCAATAAAAACTCAATATATATGTATATATATATAGATATTAAAGTCCAACATATTCATACACTTATCCATACATAGAGATATAGCCAATGCTACTCAAGATATCAAGGTTCATCACTATTCTCAAGTATTCATTAATTAGATGCAAAGTGAAGGACTACCATCATCCACACTTATAGATTTATCATGCTCGATACACCAAGGACATTAGCCACATTCACATTATCATTTGTCCAGCGACTTTACCCATGTACACACACTCACTATACTAAGGGCTTTAGCCACACACCATTATCCAAGCAAGGGACTTTAGCCATACACATTTATCATTCAAATAAGGGACTTCATCCACACACATTCATCGAGGAAAGAGACTTAAACCCCATGCCCATTTCTTAGACAAGGGACTCTATCAACATATCATATTTGGACTTTACCTCAAGCCTTTTCATGAGGTGAGGTACTTTGACCTCAAGAGCTCTGCTTCTGCAATAGACTTTACCTTGCATCACATTGTGAGAGGGACTTTAACTTAAACCCATATTATTGGTCAAGGTACTTTTACATCAAGCCATCACATAAAACAAGTGACTTTGACTTCAAGCCATCACAATAATCATTAGTTCACATTTTGGACTTTACCCTCTTGTCTATGCATTAGCACACATTCAATGCAACATTTAGGGACTTTAGCCATTTAACCAATTCAATCACTATAAAAGACCTCATGGTAATTATGGGATCCTTCATTGCACAACTATCTCATTAGTCGAATGCCTTCATTCAATTCGTCACACCATTCTTTTTACGGTCATCAAGACCCTTACAAGACATTCACATTTTAATAGTACTCTCACTCCACACTTTAGTTCAATACACTATTCGAGTTCGACTTCATCTTAAGGAACTTCAACTCTCTATTGGTCATTTACAACAAAAAGGTTTTCATCACGCCTTACATGACTCACCATAATCTTATCATAACATTTATGAAATATTTAACACATCATCAACAATTTACTAGACAATTCACTAAGACATTTTCACAAACGCCTTTTGTGCATACTTATAATAAGGTCATTTTCAAGGTAGATATAATCAAGACTAGGGTTACTCAAGACCCTCACAGTAAACAATATACAATAAGTATCCACATATGCAATCTACCATCAATAACATATATCAACACAACTATAAACAAGAATCATCATTATTCATTGTTAGATGGTAAAATCCCCTTTCATTTGATTCAAAACGACCATGTACACTTTCTAATTCCATTGTAAAATATATGGGTTTAGAGTTATTTTAAGAGCGGAAGAGATAATTTCCTTAAAAATCTTGAATCACCAACAAAATTGACCTCTTCCTTGACACTAGATGAACATATCCAAACCTTAGCCTCCTATCTTGCTTCCAAGAGTCTTTAGAGTGTTTAGGAGTGTTTGAGCCTCTTAAATGAATACTTAGGAGCTACAACGACTTATATAGTGAGAGGTTTTAGGGTTTTAGGCGGTCCTTGGTTAATATTTGAAAAGCCCAAATGTGTAGGTGTACGACTTCCCTTATGGTTCACTTGGCAATCATAACCTACGGTATGAATGGTACCGTAACACGTACCCTAGGCTCCTCCTATGTCAACCACACAATTGTGGGTACGCAAGGGAACCCTTGAGTCATATCCAAAGGTTACAATTTGTGACCAAGCTTGTATAGACAACCCATAACAAAAACAATCCACTTGGTTGGAGATTTTACTCTATAGGTTGAGTAGTATACGACTCATATGCATTGGTTATGACCAAGTGAAGGTCTGGTCGTATAGGAGGCAGTATACTACCCTAATATTCTGTCTAACATATTAAAGGGTAGAGGTAGAAGGCTACGAGTCATGACCAAGGGTACGACTCAAGTCCTTCAATCGTGACCACTCCAGAGACACCCAAAGTTGTTGTTCTCTCAAGGGTCCAAGGTCTAGGTGTCTCAATTCTCTCCCACTTGGATAGGTAGGTATAGGTACAAGTTTAACACCTTACCATACACCAAAGAAATGTTTACTCAATTCTGAAAAAACACACTACAAGGATACAACACGACACGCATATCATGATTACTACTAATCAACCAAAAATTTTGCAAGGCCACATTCTCCGGTGTTTCATTCTCCCCCTCTTAGGACCATTCGTCCGCGAATGATGGGTAAGGCAAGCATAAAAAAAAAAGTGAACACATTATCACACATCATAACCAACTTTTAAACAAAATTAATACCAAGCACACAATAATGGTACAACATAACAAAACACATATCGTGATCATAATCAATTAACCATTTCATTCCATTTGTCTTGGTACTCAAACCCATCACAAAAAGTCACACACCATTTCATATTATTAGGAACTTTAATCCATGGTCAATCATTTCACACATCATGAAATTTAATCCATTATCTAACAAGGACATAAACCAATCTCAATCATTGGAGACCTTACTTTATTGTCTATCAAAGACATACTTCAAGGTAAGGAGATTAACACATAGCTCCATCACAAGCTTGCAAAAAGGGAAATAAATATGGGTACAACTTCATGTCCTCTTCTACCTCCTAAGTAGCTTTCTCAGACTTTTGGTTCCTCCACAGAACCTTCACTGAAGCCACCTCTTTCATTCTTAACCGGTGAACTTTCCAATTCAAGATCCTCACCGAGACCTCCTCATAGGACAAAGAGTCTGAGATTCCAACATCTTTCGAGGGAACAACCAAGGAAGGATCACCCACACATTTCCGTAACATAGACACATGGAAAATCGGGTGTAGGAGGCGAATCCAACTTGTAGGAAACATTGCCAACCCTCTTCACAATCAAGAAAGGACCAATATACTAGGTACTAAGCTTACCCTTTCTACCAAATTGCATCAGACCCTTCTTGGGAGAAAATTTCAAGAATACCCATTAGCCCACATTAAACACTAAGTCTCTACGCCTTACATCAGCATAGGACTTTTGACGACTTTGAGTGGTTTTAAATCTATCATGAATTGCCTTCACCTTCTCTAAGACATGGTGAGCTAAGTCGGGCCTAAGAAACTTATCATCGCCAACTTCTTACCACCCAATAGGAGATCAACATATCCTATCATACAATGCATTAAAAAGCTCTATGCTAATATTATTATTGGAAAACTTAACCAAATGCAAATGGTCATACCAACTACCACCATAATTAATTACACAAGTCCACAACATATCTTCTAATATTTGGATAGTTCTCGTTGCTTGACCATTTGTTTGCGGGTGGAAAGTTGTTCTAAGGCACACTCTAGTACACAAACCCTTTTGGAATAACTTCCAAAAATGAGATGAAAATGGATGACCAAGATTCAAGATAATTGAAACCGAAGCACCATACAACTTTACAATCTCCGCAAGAAACAACTTAGCATAGTCTTCTACCGAGAAATTAGTTCTCACAGGCAAGAAATGGCGAACTTGGTTATTCTATCAACAATGACCAAAATCGAATCACATTGATTTCGGGATCTAGGAAGACCGGTAATGAAATCCATAATAGTAGACTTTCACTTCCACTCGGGCAATACAATTTCTTGGTATAGACCCCTTGGTCTTAAGTGCTCAACCTCTACTTGTTGACACACCATACACTTAGCCACATGACTAGCAATATCACGCTTCATATTATGCCACCAATAGAACAACCAAAGGTCATGATACATATTGGTGACGCCTTGATGAATAGCATAACAGGCTCCATAAGCCTCAGCCATGACCTTTTCCCTCAATCTATCAACGTTGGGAACACATATCCTACCTTGGTACCTCAAGATACCATTGCCACTAATTACAAAGTCCACAGCTTTGTAATGACCCACATTATTCTTGATCTTTATCAATTTGGAGTCCAAGACTTGCTTTTCCTTTCTCTCAACAATAAGACACGATTGAGATACCAGATGCACAAACACACCACCATCCTCGAAGTTCGTAAGTTGAACGCCAAGATTCAGCAAACAGCAAATATATTTCACTAACTCCTGCTTATCCTCATTCATATGGGCCAAACTCCCCATAGACAATCTACTAAGAGCATCGGCGTCTACATTCTCCTTAATGGGATAGTAATGAAGAGTCATATCATTGTCTTTCAATAGCTGAAGCCACCTCCTTTGCCGAAGATTAAACTCCTTTTGGGTAAACATATATTTTAGGCTTTTATGATTGGAAAAGATATCAACATAAAGAGCGATAGAGATAATGCCACAAAATTTTCAAAGCCAAGACCACGGCTAATTATTCTAAGTCATGAGTAGGGTAGTTCTTCTCATAAACTTTTAATTGCCTAGAAGCATTGGCCACCACCCTACTATGTTGCATCAACACGCAACCAAGACAACATGAGAAGTATCATAATAAACCATAAAACCATCACTACCCTCAGACAAGGTCAAAATCAGATTTAAAGTCAATTTATCTTTTAACTTCTTGAAAATACCCTCACACGCATCGGACCACAAGAACTTGACCTTCTTTTGGGTCAATTTGGTCAAAGAGGGAGCTATGGTGGAAAAGCCCTCGACAAACCATCTATAATAACCGGCTAGACCCAAGAAGCTCTAAATATCAGTTTGAGTCGTAGGTCTAGGCCACTTCTTAACTTCCATAATTTTTTGGTGATCCACTATAATCCCTTCACTAGAGATAACATGACCAAGATAAGCTATGAATTTCAACCAAAACTCGTACTTGGAGAACTTGGCATATAAAAATGATACTTTAAAGTTTGTAACATGACACAGAGGTGACCTAAATGATCCGCCTCACTCATATAATATGCTAATATTTCATCAATGAAGATAATGATAAACATATCCAAGAATGGATGAAAGACCCTATTCGTCAAATCCATGAATGCTACTGAGGTATTGGTCAACCCAAAGGACATGACAAGAAAATTATAGTGACTGTACTGGTTTCTAATCTCAGTCTTAGGGATATCCACATCCCTAATTTTAAGTTGATGATAACCCAATGTAAGATCAATCTTAGAAAAATACTTTGCACCCGAAAGTTGATCAAACAAATCATTGATCCTAGGAAGAGGATATTTGTTCTTTATGGTCACCTTGTTCAACTAACGATAATCTATATACATACGAAAGAATTCATCCTTCTTGCACTCAAAAAACATGAGTGCACTCCAAGGAGACACACTAGGCCGGATGAAACCCTTATCTAAGAGGTCTTTCAATTGCTCCTTAAGTTCTATCAACTCTGTCTTGTCCATTCTATAAAGAGGGATAGACATTGGACGAGTTTCTCAAACAAGATCAATCCCAAAATCAATTTCACTATTGGGAGAAACACCGGGAAGATCATTGGGAAACACCTCGGGAAACTAATTTACAACAAGAATGGACTCTAGAGAAGGATCTATCGAGTTAGAATCTTTAACTCAAAACAAATGATACAAACACCCCATTTGAAATCAACTTTCAAGCCTTAAGATAAAAAATAAACATACCCTAAGGCACTAAGGAACCACCTTCCCATATAATGATTAACTTATTAGGGAATCGAAGCATGATGCTATGCATCCGACAATCTAAGGTAGCATACCTAGAATGCAATAAATCCATCCCAAATATACCATCAAATTCAACCATGTCTAATTCTATCAAGACAACAAGAGTATCTCTACCGCCAATAGATATCACACACATCCTATAGACCCTCCTAACAAACACAAGGTCTCAAACTAGGGTAGAAATAGAAAAAATATCCAACAAACTCTCAGGACCACAATCAAGGTGTACAACCACCTATGGGGTCACATAAGAAAGCGTAGACCCTAGATCAAGCAAACAATACATATCACGAGAGAAAAGTCTCAACATACCCATGACAACATCAGGGATGCCTCAAAATCCTAGCGAGTAGCAAGTGTATACAAGCGGTTTAAGCCAGTGTCAGTTCCAGAAATAGAAGCATCAAAAGACAGAGCACCCTTAGTGTGGGAGCAGAGAGAGTAGAAATAGAGGCCCTATTATCCCAAGAGGCTTCTAGAATAGGACATTCATGCTGTATGTGTCCAAGATGACCATAATAAAAACATCTTTCTCTCTCTTTGGCATACTCACCATGATGAATCTGGCTACAGAATTTGCAAGAAAGGTAGGGTAGAGTCGACTAAACACCGTTAGTCTGAAATTAGGCACCTTATGCCTGAGATCCACCACTGAACGGAGATTAACAACCACCCCTGAACTTTGGGTAGTGAGAGAGAACACTAGCCAAAGAGAAAGAACTGAAACTCCCTCACTTCTTTCTTGGCCACTTGCCATTATTTCTACTATTACCCTCAAAAGGCCTAAACTTCTATCCTTGTTTCTCACAAAACTCAACTTGTTTCTTATACTTATGTTTCACTTGTTGCATATGCACAACCAATCTAGAAATATCCATGTTCTTAATAAAAAAGGATACCTTGATTTCATGAACTAGCGAGACAATCTCGAGACAAACTTATGCATTCTAGCACTCATGATAGAAACCATCTCGGGAGCATAACTTTAAAATTGGTGTTTTTAAGGCTTACTCTTTAATGGACATCCTCCCTTGCTTCAAGTTCACAAAATCTTCCGCCTTGGCTTCCCTCAACTCTCAAAGAAAGAAGCATTCAAGGAATGCCTCGAAGAAATCCACCCAAGAAGACAGACTAGCATGCATTCCCTTAGACAACTCCCACCCTTTGTACCATTGGCACGCAACATCTTTTAATTGGTAGGAAGCAAGATCAACGCCCTCAATTTTTGAATCATGCATGATTCAAAAGAAATTCTCCATCTCATCAACAAAGCCTTAAGGATCTTCCTCAATATTTGTACTAAAGAACATAGAAAGGCTCAAACTCATAAATTGGAAAATTATCATGGCATCAAAAGAAATGATAGCTGAAGCACCATGCTCTGCTTGAGAGGCTACTAATTGATTCATTAGGTTGATGAAATGATGAAACTTTGCATTAGAAGCATCCCTTCAAGGGGATGAGTCAGGGTTAGTGGAGAGAACCCTACGAGGATGGCTAGATTGGCAGCCCTAGCCCGATTATGAACTCCAAAAGTTGGATGAGCTTCGTCCATAGGACCCTTAATAGTGTTTCCCTGAGTGTCACATCTTCTTTGAGGCATGATCTAAAAGATAGAAAATAGAATCAAAGGACTTCAAGACATTAGACTTTATATCATGAGATTAAAACACAAAAAGAATAACATATCCTAAAATCTTTCATAGCTTCTATTTTATAAGTATGGTGCACTTCAAACCCATAAAAGAGACTCTACTTTACATGGTTTTATGAACCGCAAACTGACCATAAACCTAGATCTAAAACGAACTTCACATGCCCCAAACTTTGGGTAATGTCGTATGGTCACCTCAAGCACACATGTACCGGAGGTCACCCAGTAACCTAACCTAATTACGTCATCATAACATAGGATTCAAAGGAACTCTAATTCACAAGTTAAGATCGTGCAATAGTATCATAAATCAACACTACATTCATTATAATAACTATGACCAAGTCAACACTTGTTCACGATACCTCTATACAAATCAATGTTAATAAGTATATAAGTTGGGACAAGCCCCCGAAAATAGCCAAACCAAGTCTATGAGAGACTAAGTCAAAAGATTAGGACTAAGAGATGAATATCTTTCATTCATAAGGAATCTTACCCCTTAAAGTCAATGCACGAACCTCTTTGATCAACTAATCACTACACAGGAAAAGAAGAAGATGCTCTGGTACCTATGTCGCATGGGGACGTAGTAGTAAAAGATGGTTAGTGGTTGGAACTCTAGTATATAACTCAAAGAGAAGTGATAAGATACAACATCAAACAATAACAATTCAATATACATATATTTATATATATATATATCACAGTCCAACACATTCATTCACTTAACCATACATAGAGATATAGCCCATGGTAGTCAAGATATCAAAGTTCGTCACCATTCTCAAGTATATATTCATTGGATGTAAAGTGAAGGACAACCACCATCCACATTTATAGATTTATCATGCTCGATACATTAAGGACATTAGACACATTCGCATTATCAGTATACTTGGGACTTTACCCATGTACACACACTCACTATACTAAGGGATTTAGTCATACCCCATCATTCAAGCAAGGGACTTTAGCCATACATATTCATAAATCAAACAAGGGACTCTAGCTATAGACATTTATTTTGGCAAGGGATGTCAACCCTATGCTCGTTTGTTAGACAAGGGACTCTAGCCATATGCCATATTTGGACTTTAACACAAGCCTTTTCATGAGCTGAGGTACTTGGACCTCAAGATATCTTCTAAAGAAAAGTACTTTACCTTGTATTCACTTTTGGAGAGGGACTTTAACTTTAATCCGTACTATAGGGCAAGGGACTTTGACCTCAATCCATCACGTAAGGCAAGAGACTTTGACCTCAAGCCATCATAACAATCATTAGTTGACATTTGGGACATTACCCTTTTGTCAATGAATCAGCATATATTTAATACACCATTTAGGGACTTCAGCCATTTAATCTATTCAATCACCATACAAGACATCATGGTCATTCTAGGGGCTTTTATTTCTCAACCATCTCAACAGGCCAATGCCTTTATTCAATTCATCACACTATTTTTTTACTATCATCAATACCCTCATAATATATTCAGATTTTAATATTATTCTCATACCACACTTTAGTTCAATACACTATTCGGGTTCATCTTCATCTTAAGAGACTTCAACTCTCTATTGGTCATTTAGCATAACAAGGTTATAATCATAGCTTACATGACTCATCATAATCTTTTCATAACATTTATCAAACATTCATAATCATTGGTCCATTGCTCTAGTTCAACATATCATTAACAATTTACGAGGCAATTCACTTAGATATTTTCACAAACACCTTTTGTGCATACTTATAACAAGGTTATTTTCACAGTAAATATCATCAAAACTAGGATTACTCAAGACTATCATGTTAAACAACACACAAAAATCATCCACATATGCAATCTGGTAAAACCCCCTTTCATTTGATTCAAAACCACCATGTACACTTACTTATTCAAGTGTCAAATTGATGGGTTTAGAGTAATTTAAAGAGGGGAAGAGATACATCCCCTAAACAACTTGAATCACCAATAAACTTTACCTCTTTTGTGATACTGGATGAACACCTCCAAAGCCTAGCCTCTAATCTAACTTACAAGAGCCTTTTAGAGTGTTTAGAAGTGTTTGACTCTTGAAAATAAAGACTTAAAAGGCTAGATTGCCTTATATAGTAAGAGGGTTTAGGGTTTTACTCATGGTAAATGACCTCAATATCTTTGGTTAAAAGCTAAAAAGGCCACACGTACAAGGGTATGACTCCCCCTTATAGTTTACTTGGCAATCATGACCTAGGGTAGAGTGGTACCCTAACTCATACTCTAGGCACCTCCTAGATCAACCATACTATTATGGGTACAAAAAGGCACCCTTCATTTGTATCCAAAGGGTAAAACTAGTGACCTAACCCCAATAGACCACCTGTAACCAAAATGAGCCACTTTGTTTGAGACTTTACTCTATACGGTTGAGTAGCTTATGACTCATTGCATTGGTTATGACAAAGGGATGGTGTTGTAGTATAGGAGGCAATATACTACCGTAACATTCTATCTAGGGTATAAAAGGGAAGAGGGAGAATTCTATGAGTCATGATCAAGGATACAACTTAATCCCTTTAATTATGACAACTCAAAAGACATCCAAAATTATTGTTCTATTTAGGGTCCAAGGTCTAGGTGTCTCAATTATCTCCTACTTTGATAGGTAGGTATAGATATAGGTTTACATCTCAACATACACCAAGGAAATCTTTACTCAAGTTAGAAATAACATACTACAAGGATACAACATGACACACATATAATGATCACTACCAATCAACCAAAAATTTTGCAAGGCCATATTCTCAAGTGTTTTAGTTTTGTATCCTGTTTACCTTGTCATATTGGCATTTCTATGACCCTAAAGTGGCACTTACTATTGATTTTTTTTCTGATATGAGTTATTCCTTATGTTGATGATTATATTATTATTGTTATTATGGTCATTGTTTGATGTTGATCGACCCTTTCTTGGTAGATGGCTAGACTATTAGTATCTAGCTAAAAATTACTTCTTTATGGTTCTTATTCATTTTCTTAGGCAGCTAGATTAGTTAGATAGTTTCTCTCTTGTATCAAGGTGAGGTTGGTAAATTTTCCTCTTTTATTAAAGTATGGTAGATCGATTATGGAGTGAATTATGGTAGCAAAGGTAAGTTGACCTTTTGTAGTTTTGTCATAGTCTTAGAGATTGCAATTTGCTATGCTATCTATTTTTTGGTTTGAAAGTTTTGGATTTTCCTTCTTATTTGCTGAGATTCTATATTTTCTTATCCCTCTCTATGTAAATTATTTTTGAGGTTGACCAGTTTGGGGTTTGTTATTTGGATGTGTCTAGTTCATCGCACGATAATGGTTTTGATGTTCATGTCGAGAAGTTTTCAATTTATTTTTCAGGTTTATTGGGTTTATCTCTTAGTTATGGTTTGATCTTGGTATTGGTATGGAGTTGGATACTATGTTTTTATTATCATATGGTTCTTGTCTAAGTGGAGTTAGAGAGTTAGAGATAGGCAATCTTTTCTATGACCTCTACTTAGTTGGAAAATTAGGAATTCGTTATCTTTAATTGCTTAATTTATTTTTTGATAGTGATCTTGACTTTGTCTTTGGTGTCAAGATTTGGTGCTTTCTTCTTTAGTTATATGATTCATGGGTTTTTTGGGTTAAGGTTGTCCTACTTGGGTGAATTTAGAAATCCTTATTTTGAAAAAAATTTATCGAATGAGAGATGGTAGAGTGCTTCTCCTTGGCAATATTATATGGGTAGTTCTTATCGAGATAGAGTAGTGGATTGATTAGTTTCCATCTAAAGTTGCATTTCTCTAAGTTGCTAGTGTTCTGGTCACTCTAGTGTAATTGAAACCTTAGTAAGTTCTTGAGTAAGCATTGGCGGTTCATGACCTCTAGTGGATATAGAGTTGGTTACTTGTGTTTTCATCCAGTGGTTTATTCTCTGTTGTTATTTTGTTCTTCAGCTATGTTTCAATTTTTACTCAATATGTTTCAGTAAGGATATGTCTGTTTAAATAGTATGATCGATTTGAGTATTTGGCCTTAGCCCAGGTTTGTGGGCTCAGTTTTGGATTTGATGCCTTAGAATGGTGATTTAGAGGTTATGATAGATTGGAGTGTTGATTTTATCCATCATCGAATTTGGTTTTGGTAGTTGAGATCGAGCAGTTCATCCTTGGTCTTGATATTTAAGTTTGGAGTTGTAGAGTTTGGGTACAACATTTATTTTTGGATTTGCCTCAATTAGGATTTCATCTATAGGTTGGTTAAGCCTACTCCATGATTACCTAGTCATTTTTTTTTAGTTTAGATAGATTGTAGTTGATATGTCTTCAGATCAAAATCCATTGACATAGTATTGGACCCTTCGACTTTGAGCTCAAGTTTTAAATTTTCATTGGGATTTTTTGATGATTTACTTAGCATGAGTGGGATGATTGAGTTGGACACATCATGGATTATCCCATAGTCAGTGGAACACCCTAGAGAGGATCATAACATAGTGAGTGTGTATGTGTTTTTGACTCCTGGCTTTCAGTTTTGATGGTCCTCTACACTAGTTGTAGCATTGGCATGTATCACAGACCTTGTTATCTCCATTTGTATGCTTGGGTAGCATCTTATACGCTTATTATCACACTTTCCATTATGGATTTTTAGTGGATCAACTTCAGTTCTTCAAGGTTAGTGTGATGGACTTACACGAGTAGGACTCGAGTGACTCTTCACTTGGTTTGGAATGGAGAACAACTTTAGAAAGGCAAAAGAAGGTTATACTTTGACTTGGAGTTTCTTGCATGACTCATGCCTTGGTTTGCCTTTGGACTAGATAAGTTTTCATTTGATTTTGTTGGTATTAGTGTGGTATGAGTGTGTTTTGGTTCGTATTTGCATTTATCGGCCTTCTTTAGTTTATTTGGAGAATAGTTGGTGGTTGAGGTTGAGTTTTGATTATTTGAGAAGTGATGAAAAGATGTTGGTTGAAAAAGGGATACCTATGGCAAAATCCCATAGAAGCATCGTGTCTTCTTGGAGGTAATCTGCAAAGTCGTGTTTAGAGCATGCGAGCCAATACCTCATCCCTTTGAGCTTTTATGATATTTTTATCCTTTGTCTTTTGTGGATAAAAACCTTTTAGTGGATATTTTAATGACACTCTAGGTAATTTCCTTGATTTTCATATATTTTCGTTATTTCGAGCCTTCCCACAGTGGCTATAATCATTATGACGTGCTGAAATTTTTGGTGTAGTTATCAAATAGTCCACTTGGATATTTTGCTCATTTCTCTATTTTAGAGCTTTTGATGTTTAGGATTTGGTATAGTACCAAAGCTCCTTTTATATGACCTCATATGAGAATTTCGACAACACCAACAGCTCTGGAACATTGATTTTATTCTAGAGGGACCTTTGGTTCAGGTCTCGAGTCTTTTGTACAAATTTTAGGTTATTAGGTGGATTATGTGAAAAATGAAACTATATTTGTGGGACTATATTTATTCAAAATGATCTTAGATGAAAGTTTTGATGGTTCCATTGAGTCCAGAACATTGTATTTGGTATGGAAGCATAGATTATCTTTGAAGACGAGGTTCCAAACGAATCTTAAGCACCGGGTCAAAGTCCATTCTGGACTTAGAGAAATCTGGTGCTTTCCACGTGATAGGAATTCTTTAGTGGCCTTGTCCCTTAGCCGATGATGCGCTTTAGTGCCTAATGGCTGCTAAATCTATGCCTACTTTATCGGCCCCGATGTTGTTGCCAAACCACTTTTAGCGGTCGTGGTGTTTCTTTAGCGGTAGGCACTTTAGCACTTAGGTGTCCGCTTTAGCGGCACCTATAGGATTTTTATTTCCTTTTATCTACCTAATTTTCTACCATTTCTTCCACCATTTTTACACCAAATTGAGATCTCAAAGAGAGGAAAAAGTGGATTATCATCTACACAAGTTGAGGCAAGCTATCCTAACTCATATTGGTTATTTTTCTTTGATTTCCATTCTAATTCTTCGTAAAATCCTTTGAAATTAGATCCAAAATTACTTAGTTTTGAGGGTTGATTTGAGACCTGATTTGTACCCCATTTGTGCTCAACTTTTCAGCACACATTTCTTGTCCTTTGAGGGACCTCATTATAGGTTCAATTTTGGATGTGATTCAAGAGTACAAGTCTAGTTTATTTGGATATACTTCTAAAGTCAGGAATTCTTTTTCATCTCCCCTATCAAATTTAACATCTTAACTTGACTTCAGTTGATTCTTGAAGTAGTAGCTCAAGATCGAGAGATGGATGCTTACCTTATTATTATAAAATAAAATGGAGAAAAACCTTTTTTTATAGATGTTGAGGTGATTAAGGGGATTTGCTGGCTTGTTGGCTTGCTGGGTAGCTTGTGCAATCAAGGAAAAATGACTTCGCCTTCCATTTTCAAAATTAAAAAATGAACTACCTTTGTAAGGTAGCTTTGGTTTCTAAGCAAGTCAGGCACTATGCTAGGCCCTGGATCAATTATGATGAGAATCCTTTACCCAAATTTCAATTTGACACTTAATATATAAATATGGGCATCGTTTAACTCCTAATGACGTGTAGATTACAGTTATGATAGTGTGATGGCATCTTAGGATCGTGGAGTAAAGACAAATGATTCACTAATGATTTAAGGATTGCGTTTGGGCATCATGGGTTTTAGGATGTAATTATTAGTAGGACACCGTGACAGCCTAAATTATGAGTTTAGGGGCTAGAAGTGTCACGACCCAATTTCTCAAGTCGTGATGGCACCTACTATAACCCACCAGTAGGCAAGCCAACTCGTAATCCAGAACCTCGTGTAATGGACTACTGAGAAAAATAAAGAAAACATGGGAAAAAAATATAGTAAAGGACTTATATACATAAGTTGGTCCCAAAATCTGAAGGAATCAGTACTAGAGCGTCTAATGTAATAAAACTTACCAAATGGAGTACAAAAATGAATAGATTAATATAACACATCTCTGAATACAACATAGACACTAGTATAGTACATAAGCGGGAGTGTAGTAATACTCTAAACACCAGGAGTTCACCCTATGTCTCTAAACAATAGCTTTCCTTCACCATACATACAACAATAGTAATAACTCGTACTATGATCTGCAAGTTGCAGAAGTGTAGTATGAGTACCAACATATAGTACTCTGCAAGCAACTGACGACTGATCTCTAAATATAATGTAAATAAATATAGCATGCAAGAAGGAATGTAAACAACACCCAAGTATCCAACATACTACATAATAAGGCTAATAAGACCAAATAGATAACTATTATATTCATATCCAAGCAACTAATATAATGTAATGACCCTTATGGTAATTTTCCAAATTTATGCTTATCTTTACCATTTAAGATTCTCCCTATATTGCCCAAGTCATTTATGATTTTTTGGGACCGACGGTTCAGTTACCGGGTAGTTCGTTTGGTTTTTAAACCCAATTCCCTATTTTAAAGTCTTCGTAGGTTCCAAATGGCCACCAGGAAAAAACTTTAGTGAAATAATTTGGGATGAAAATTACAAATTTTCCAGCAGACCTATAATATCAATTTTAGTATAGGTAGACCTTTGGTTGGATCCCAATGCACCCCAGCTCATTTCAACCTATTATCAAAAAGTTGAAAATTAGAAAGAATAGGTGTTTGACCCATATTTGGTCGAGATGATCTCAGATTGAAATACAATTTCTCCATCATGTACAGAACATCAATTTTAGGCGAAGGAAACCCTTGGTTTAGGTCCTATGACTCCCAGACTTAGTTAGAGTGATTGATCAAATTTTACAAAAAAGTGATGAAACTATAGGTGTAGGCCACAACTTTTAGCCTAAATGATCTTTAATAAAATTTTGAATGATTCTAATGGATTTGAAATATGGTTTACACTCAAAATTAACTATTGTATCATGTTTTTTGGATTCCAGATGAGTTTTGAGGGTCAAAAACTTATTTTGGAGTTTGTTATCATCTAGTGCAACTGCGATCGTGGTCAAAAGTGTGCGAGCGCGAGTAGTGCGATTGCAGCCTGTGGGATCGTTTTTTTTAGATCTGAGTATCTGTAGGGGATGTATAAAGTCCCCAAGACATGTTTAGGGAATTTTCCCTTCACCATTTAGACCTAGAAACCCCAAAAAGAGTGTAATAACTCAAAATTGGTCATGGAGGGTGAATTGGGAGCTTAATTATCATCTTGTATCATGATTATCTTAAAGATTAAGTTAATAATATCTTTAATTCATGCTTGAATTTCTTGGTTTGAACCCAAAAACTTAATTTAGCTTAGGGCTTAATTTTTGCCCCAAGTATGCTTAGTTTTCACCCATTCTTTGAGGGTTATGATTCCTTTTTCATGTGTGAACATTGGGTTGGTCTTGGAAACTCGTTTTCTGTATGTGGGATCCACTTGGGGTTCTAGTGTCATTTTTGGACCCAAAGTACAATAGTGTAATATGGGTATCATCAGACTCGTATTGATGAGTAGATTGTGGTTTTGATAGTGTGATGCCATTATGAGTATTGTAAAGTAAAGATGAGCATGTGGTGCATGAAATAAGGATTTGTGGTTTTTCCTTGAGGAAGGATTCTGTCCACTTTTCATTGGTGATATGTGATATATGTTGCGTGTGAATATGGAAGTTAGGCTTGATTGTGAATAGGATAACTTGGCCTTGATTGTTGATGTTTGGGAATTAGATGAAGGTTTTAGACTCATAAGATGTCATGTTTATAACTCTTTTGTATATTATTGCCTTCCCTCTTTAGTTTAGATTAGTTATAGCATGGATATGATATAATTCTATGTTTGGAATATAGTTATAGCATTTGAAGCATGATTTGTATATTTAGCCTTATTAGGCTAGTATGGTAGACTTGAAATCGTAAGTTGGGTAGAGTTGACTTGAGTACCCTTGTTTCTAGTCGAAGTTGCTATTATAGGCTTAATTATGGATTACTTGACATCTATAAGGTGAACTAGATACCTTATCCTAGTTTGGTACATAGTATCTCTAATTATGGAAATTGTGGATTAGAAGTGGGATCGTTTGACCCACTTAGACCTAAGCTTGTGTTATGTCTTGTGAACTTATTTGCGGATGCAAGACATAGATGAGGCTAGAAAACCATAGAATAAGCTTACTTTGCAACTTGGTAACTTGTATTGATGTTAACTAATTGTAGCTTTTCATCGATGGTTATGATACTTCTTGAGAAAGTGGTATTGGGAATTTTGATATGATATTCCTCCTAGATATATTATATGGCCTATAGAGATGTTATTTTATCTTAAACTTAATGATTGTCCTATAGTGATTCTATTTTCTCTTAGACATGATGATTGGCCTATAGTGATGCTATTTCCTCTTAGACTTGATGATTGGCCTATAGAGATTTTATTTCCTCTTAGACTTGATGATTTGCCTATAGAGATTCTATTTCCTCTTAGACTTGATGATTGGCGTATAGAGTTGCTATTTCTTTTAGTTATGATTGTTGGACCTATAGAGACAATGTTCCTCATGGATGTGTAAATTATCCTAAAGAAGTATATTCCTCCTAGTCATGATGTATGACCTATTGATATAATATATCCTATAGACCATTACATGCCTATATATATTATGCATCCTAGATGTGAGATGCCTCCTGTGTGAGACATGATTACATGCCTATATATATTATGCCTCATAGATGTGAGATGTCTTTTGTCTGAGATATGATTACATGCCTATATATATTATGCCTCCTAGATGTGAGATGCCTCTTTTGTGATAGATGATTATATGTTTATTAATATTATGCCTCATATAGTTGAGATGATTAGAGATATGCTATGACTTATAAATATGATTATTGATATGAGTCTCAGTTATGTGTATGTGCCTAAGGACATGATTATGATGTTATGATTATTTCAAATAAATTAATGGGCCAAGAGTCATGTTATGATATTGATTGAATAGCCGAGAAGTGTTTATCATTATAAATAATGTGAGTACAGATTATGAATATTAATATATATATATATATATATATTAATATAGATATCTCTCCATTATGGGATAAAGGAAGATGCAATATGATTCTTATTATTCCACTAATTGAATACTGGTGATGGCATGTATAGAATTTGTACATTCATGATTATTTCCATTATAAATAATGTGATTATATCACCAATTTGATCATATGACTACTCTTCTTTGTTAGACGGTTAAGCTATGTGGTAACTAGTTGTCTATTAGGGGACTATAGCACTTGATAGCTAAAACTCTAACGTATTAGTTAATGAATCTTGCTTAGTTGAAACATGGTAGCTAATGATATTTAGTTAATGAATGGTGTCAGTTAATAAATTATGGTTAGGTGATAAGTAGTAAGGTATTGTCTAATAATTACTAACAGATATAGGATGATTAGTTGATAATAATGAATGGTGGATAAATGGCAGTTTTGGTTAAGTGATGAAACATGACTAGATGATAGATGTTGGCTAATTAATAAATAGTTGTTAGTTGCTATCCTATGAGCAAGGATTAGGTAAAATATAATGTTTAGGCTAATAACTAGAGGTTATATAATGACTAGTTAACAAGTAAATCTATTATAATGAGTTCTGGTTAACTAATAATGAGTAGTTGTGAAGTATTAACTAGATAGATATTCTCTGGTGCTATGTGTATGTTTATGAGTATTTTAGTGTATCTTATTTAGTAATTGTAATTGTGATGATATTGACACCCGACAAGGCTGGGAGAGACTATTATGATGATATTGATACCCGACAAGGCCGGAGGATACTATTGTGATGATATTAATACCTAGCAAGAATGGAGGACACTATTATAATGATATTGATACCCGGCAAGGCCGGAGGATACTATTGTGATGATATTGATACCTAGAATGGACATAGGATACTATTATGATGATATTGATACCTGCGAAGGACGAAGGATACTATCGTGATGATATTGATACCCGACATGGTCGGAGGATACTATTATGATTATATTGATACCTGATAAAGCTAGAGGATACTATAGTGATGATATTAATACCAGGGAAGGTCGGAGGATACTAATATAATGATATTAATACCCGACCAGACCAACGGATACTATTGTGATGATGTTGAAACACGCATAGAGTAGGATATATTGATGATATGTTGATACCCAGCAAGGCCGGAGGTTGATTACGGTGATAATGATCTTGATGAGGACAGTTATGATGATTTTTGATATTGATTGTGTACTTTGAATTCATTTCTCTAAGTGCATTTCCCATCACCAGTATGGACTTATGTCTATAAATCTGTATGGGACAGTTGCATAGATATGGGTGAAAATATACCTTGTGTTGTTGTATGTTGATTGGACCTTCCTAGCTTGGGGCAGTGGGGGTACGTATAGACTCGGCTAGGTATTTAGTTATCCGGAGTAGTTGGTTATTCTCGCTATTATTTATATTGTTGTTATCATTGTTATGATCATTACTATAGCTAGCTTATGACAGATTAGTCTTTGATTTGGTATCGGGATTTGAGTTATATCTTCAACCTTTCCTGTCTTATGATTGCACTATTATGCATGATTATTTCATGTCTAGCCATGTGGATTAGAAACCCCGAGTATGGTAGTATTTAAATCCCAATTATCTTATAATGAGGTATCAAAATTAGAATATGATGATATAGCTTATGCTTTGAGATGACCTCGTGTTTAAATGTATATATACCTATATATATCTAGCTATATGAAGCTATGATACTACCATATATCCCTTCCTTCATTGTTCACGTTGTATAGTCATTTCTTCGCCTTGTATATTACTATATATATTTTTCTTTTTCTCTTTATTCATATTTTGACCTAGGAAATATGGTATAGCATTGACGTATATTTAATGTCACTGGAACATGATAGTTTACCTTGATACTTCCTTAGTTTTATTATGTTAGACTCTTGGACATAAACAGGATAGTTGTTCTTTATTATCTCATTGACTTGTCGTATTATTTATGGACTCTTGGGTGTAGTTTCCATTCTGTTTATATGTTGTATATATCTACTTTATCCTTGAAGCTTAATTGGAAGTAGCTTTATGAGTTCCATTTGTTTGGTACACATACTACACTTCTACAGCCTATAGATCATAGTACGAGTTATCATTGTTGATGTGTGCATTGTACGAAGCAGTCTTGCTCAGAGACTTAGAGTGAGTTCCTGATGTTCGGAGCATTACTTATCTCTCTCTTATGTATTAGAGTAGTCTCAAAGTTATATTCAAAGATAACTTGTATTAGTGTATAGCTCTTCATATTTTACTTTTGTACTCTTTTTAAGTTAAAACTCTTGTACTGATATCACCAAGTTTTGGGATTCTTCTATGTATTGATCTTTATTTCATATATTTCATATTCCTTTCCTTATATTATTGAGTAGTCTGTTACTAGTCGTTCCTAACTATGGGTTGGCTTAAGTACTAGTGGTTATGGTATGCGCCATCATGACCTGAGGAAATTGGGTCGTGACATATAATAAGAAAATGAAATAGTAAGGATAAGTTACCCTATTCCATCCATACTCCGAGACCCATGCACTGTACCTTATATCACTAGCCAATGTTAGAATAAAGAGCGAAAGAAGGATATGTATAGTAGTGTACAAGGAAAACCAATGGATATAAGACACGAGTAAATGAAAGAAGGAAGTGATATATGGTAATGCCATAAATACTATATACATATGCATAACAAGGCTAACTTAAGGGTACTTTCTAAGTAATATAATAGCATCACTAGCCTTCTAATCATAGTAGGAACTAGTACTAATAAAAATAGGGTCTCTAATCCGAACGTCTACACATGAGATAATTATCCATAACTAAGCAACCATCAAAGAAGGGATGATGATATCAGAGTCTAAAGCCATAATGCCTAATAATGGGATAATCATGCATAATAACATAATCATAAGATGAAAGAGTCAGAATCATACCTCAAATTTCAAAAGCAATCAACTAATCAACCTATCACAAACTAACCATAAAAATAATAACAATAGCAATACAAGGTAATCATCTAGTTTGAACAAATAATACCTAATCGAGCCTTTCATAAACCACCACTGTCATAGGCTTAAAAGGTTCAATCAACACTCAACAAACAACTATTTTATTCTATACCTATACAACCCTCCCCCTCTATTGGACTGATAGATACAAGATGCACATAATATATTACGAGCACTCATACCTTTACCTATACAACCTTACATAAGGCTAAGAGATATATGCCATACTGGTGATAGGCAATGCCCATTCAGTAAAGAATGTCAATATATAATTCATGATACCATAATCAATCTGAATGTCATAACATAACCTGATGTTGGTTGTATTTATGCACTCTAGTGTTACTATTCTAGCTTTTTTAGTCTTGTTTTGAGGATAACTTGTGTTCTTATGTATTAATTATGATATAAAGAAGCATATAAATGTACAAGTATGCAATTTCAATGGTTAAAAGTTTTTTCCATCAAGTTTGTACTTAATTGAGTCATTTAGAGTTCAATCGAGATAACTAGTTTTACTAGCTTGAGCCAGGTGTCATTCTAGTTGTTCTTGGTGGATTCTAGTGTGTTAAATGAGTTTCTCACAATTTCAATGTGTAAATATATGTGGAACAGCATGTTTAAAGTGTCTAAAGTTCAATTATAAAGAGCTAAGAGTCAACAATAACCATTAGCAAAAGTGATCATAACTAGTACTTCATTTGAGTTTCTAGCTTGTTGTTCTTAATGTATTATTGTATTGAGCTCTAATCTATGGTGTTTGATGTTGTAGTATAATTGTTGAGTTGATCATGATTAATGACATATGTTAAATGATCTGGAAATCCATGGGAAATACACCACAATACAAGGGACGAAAGATGGGACGATCAATACTTAACCAAAATCGTGGAAGCAACTTCTAGTGTGTGCACGTGATTTACCCGCATAGCATGGTCCATTTTAGTGCTTCCATGACTTATAAAATATTATTAAGAACAATTCCAGAGGTTGAATATGATAAGCCCGCGATGCGGGCTTCAGTCCTGTGTAACAATGCCTGCGATGCCCCCTCCATATCTATGCAATAGATCCCGCGACGCGCCCTATAATTCGGTGTAATGGTGCCCGGACCGCCTTCTGTATTCTAGGGCTTAATTTCACACTAAATCCTTTTCCAACATGTCTTTGTCTTACCCTTTTGCTATAAATACATCTTTACACACATTTTTAATCATTCTTGGATGTATTTGGAGATTGAGGGTCTACTAAAACTTCATCTTTTATGTTTTTCTTCTTTTAATTTAGTTCATTCATGTTCTTATCTATTAAAGAATCTTGTGATTATGATTATGACTATGCATGGCTAAATTCCCTGTATCTGGAGTTAAAGACAAGAACATAAGTACTATTGTTTTAAATTAATTTTGTTTGATTTTACTTATCATTATTTGTTGCTTGTTTATTTTTGATTTAATTATTTGATAGATTGATCACCCAAAAAATACATCTATTTCTGACCTTGTGATCTCGGGAGAGGGAATAGAGCAATTGAATATGGGAATAAACAATGTATATTTTGTATTCTTTTATAAAATAAGGAGTTCAAATTAGTGACTAGGACAGGGATGTACTTAGAAGCCTTACTTGATTCATACGTAAGATGATAGCTTAAAGATCTTAATTGAATTATTAAATCCCCTATCAACGATGTAGCTGTAGTATCCAAGTTAGTTAAATGGTTAGAGGTCGGGAGACCATGATCATGCAATTAACCCTGCGAATCAACAACCAAGATAAGCAAGTTAAAGAATGAAGTTCAATAACATAGTCTGATTGTTCAAAGTGCTTTAACCCTGGGTTTTCACCTATTGATTGTTTCAAGACTTAATTACGCATTACTTAATTTAATTCTGAGGAACAATTTCTAAACTCTCTTTTTGGTAAATCTTGCATTAAGTGAATCTAAATTATGATATAGAATCGAATAGTTGTTTGAACAAGTCCTTGTGGGATCGACATTCTGCTTTCTTGTAGGCCCTTTTACTACTTGGTCGCCATGTCCACTTAACTGGGATTGCAATACCGTGATCACAGTGATCATTTCATGATCGCCATTGGTTGACTTGGCTATTGATCGTGATCGTGACCCTCAGGCCGTGATTCCAGTAACTTAGGGTCAATTCTTGGGCCTGATTTCTAGCATTTGGCCCTTTTGTTTCACATTTATTCCCTTTTACCTTTTCCTCAGCTCATTTTTATCAAGTTTTCTTTCTTATCTTCCCATTTCAACTTTTATCTATACCAATGAGCATTAAGTAAGAAATTAACAACAAATCAATGGAAAAGCATAATAATTTAAGTTTAAAAGATGTTTGTATGTTGTCAAGTTGAAGACCTATCAACACCCCTAAACTTAAACCATTGCTTGTCCTCAAACAAATGAGGATAATTCAATAATGTATGGTATTTATCTCAATTCCACTTAAAGAAAATCTATACAAAAGGAATAATCTAACAAAGCTCTACAAAGACTTTCCAAACAAAGCATGGCCATAAGGAAACAAAAAATTTCAATTGGCGCATATTATGAAGCAAGGAAGAAAGTTTGTATCAAATAAACCTTCTAAATCAACAAATCATCTTAAGAGGAGACATAAAATCTTCAAAGATTATCTCAATTTTTACAATGCAACTTACTTCACCTATTTACCCAAACCGAGATTAAGACTTAACCCTCTACTCCAAAGTACCGATGTCACTCACAAGCAAGAGTTAGATACATACACTCAAGACATTTAAATTTCTAAAGGAGCTTAGATAATGAAAGAATTCACACTCTCTCTCGCTAGAAATTCAAGCACAGCGAGTATAACCATAGGTTTGCCCTTTGTGTTTTTTTCCACTATGTAGACTTACCTATTTTGGAATCACCAAGGCCTTGGGGTCAAGATGAAGGTTTAAGGTGAGGGATGGAATATTTATATGGATGAAGTGACTTAAAAACCTCCTTCAATACAACTGCTTAACCCTTTCCACCGCTAAAATTTTAAAACGGTCCATCTTATTCTTCTTCAAATAATTCCCCATATTTCCCTATCTCTTTGGTTAACATTTACTAATCAATTCAAAGTCACCATTTTATTTCTTCACTTCTTTTACTTTTTTAAGAGAATAGCTACCTATAAGCCCTTCTTAGCCCCTTACTCATCTAATTTCTCTTCAAGTTCTATGGGCTAGGGTATTTAACTTTATCATCAAGAAGATTTCTTGTTATTTAAGAATATAAGTTGGCAACCTTACAAACACCTTTCTTGGATCATCTTAGTATATGACATCTTTCCCCCAAACTAGGAATTTGAACCCCCTTACATTTTTCTAACAAATACCCAAACCCCTCCCCAAACTTAGGCTTTTTCCTATAATCCATTATTTAGGATAATGTGATGCATCAAAGGAGGTTAAGTTCTAAAAGAGAGATTTTAGAAAGGGTTAGGTGTCTTAGCATAGTTATCATTACAATAAGAATGAAAGATGGGCAAAAAGGGTCAATGGGTTAACTAGAGAACATTGTTAAGGTGGGAATTTAGCTATGTGACGGATCAAAAATAGAATCCAGTCACCCTCCAAACCAAGCTCTCCTAGAATTTTGATTTGAATACACTTTGGGAAATTTCTAGACTATTCATATGCACAAAAATTATTCCAAAATCTCACCACATATGGCATCGTACTCATAGAGAAAAAAGGTAACCCTCAAACTAATTTGAGCTACTTGAGCTTCATAAGTTACTCCAAGTCAAACACTTATCCTTGTGAAGAGAGAGCCAAAAAATTGAATTTAATGATCTCACTCAAAGAAAGCTCAAAAACATCCTTGATATTTTTCAAAAAGAAAAACTATATTTTTGGTTTTTCTCAAAATCATTCCATTTCTTTCCAATGACATTTTGAATGTATTTTTGAACTTTTGCCTCATCCTTAATAGTTAAAGAAAAACGTAGGTGAATGCAAAGAAACATTATCATTACACTTTGTGGGATTCTTTCCTTAAAACTTCACATATCGGCCATTTAGCTCATAAAGCACTCATGGCACCCACAGAAACATAAATGACCTTATACCCTTAAGAACAGTGTTACCCAATTTATCATAGGGCAAGGAAAGCATTCATGTCTCATTGGGTTACTTAGACTTCACCCGTGGATGCTATGATAAGCATATTTATCGATTAAACCATGGACACAACCTTCATCAACAATCTCAACCAAAAGCCAATAGTTAAACATTTAAGACTAATTGAACTCCAGACTATGCTCCAAAAATGATCATTTAATACCCCAAAAAAGTTCACATTAACCTTTAAAAGCACCTAAGGCGTTCCTCTCTTATTGACATTTTAACAAACATGTGGTGCACATGAAAGGTAAGAGCTTGAAAAAATAGAATAACAGCATATGTGAACAAACTCAATGCACCAATTCATCACCAAACACAACATTTGTAATTACACTAACCCAATTAAATCACCCACTGTTCAATTAAGCAAACAAACTAAAAGTGGGTGTTTCATCGAACACATAGTGTGCACTAGAGTATAGAAGCAAGAATTTTGCAATTGAGCATTTGAAACAAGATACACACTCAAAAAAATTCATTCCAATAACTGCATTCAACCAAATTAAGATCGAATGAATTAAATTTAAACCAAAATAAATCATTGAATGTGATCACAATTCATGCTGTAAATAAAATTTAACTAAGGATCATACCTTGTGAGCTTGTTTAAGATGGTAAAATGATAAAATGAAAGTCCAATATACTTATCTGGGGTTTCATTCTTTAGATACCCTTCCCAACTTATGCTATAACCAACAATCACCCAAAAACAAGATGAAAATTCAATTAAAATATTGGAAAACATCAAGAAAAAATCCTTGGGTTGCCTTCCAAGAAGTGCCTTAGATAATCTCGGCACAACATCTTTTGACTATCAGTTATGTCTCCGTTTAGAAGATTTGAATCATCGGCCAACTTTACATCAATATACCTTTGACGTACTTTGGGAAAAGGTAAGGTCACAATGATAAATTTTCTATTTTGCCACTTTGAAGACTTGAACATTTTACCGAACATCATATCAAATTTCCAAAAGGGCTCATTAGGTATCTGTGAGAACAGAAAAATACTAGTTACACATTCGATTTGTAACTTTTTGGACTTTAAGTGAGAGACGTCATTTTGACCTTTTGGAATAACAAACTCCAAAATATAAGGATTTTGTACCTCATCTCAAAAATTACTCATTTGCCTAGGTGGTTTGACTTTCATCACATCCATCAAGCATATGGTTGAAAAATAGTTGTAATGAGGTCGTCTTCCCAATTCCGGAGTCGCATTATCCTTGAAATTCTTACCCAAAATAAATATAGCCTTCACAAATATTTTCTTGGCTTTTTCATTCAACTCTAGTACCATTTCGTCAATTTTGGCATCGTTCATTATTTTTGGTTCGGTTGGTTGGAAAATTACTAAGAATTCTTCAACATCACACTCACCATCGACAACATGGCTCAATATCTTTTCCTTATAATCCTCATTTTGAAGATTGGGTATATTTATGGTACTTGAAAGATCGGCCTCATCACCCACTTCTTCTTTCTTTTTTACTTTATTTTCCAAATATTACCATGGATTGGTGCTAGAGATGCGTGTCCTCCCCCAATGTAGTCACCCGATTCAAGATAGTTAGAAGCATTGCTTCAATACTATTATATCAAAAATGTTGTTCTTTCTTTATCATGTCATAAGACCTATTAAGAACTAGCATTTTTGTTAGCATGACTAGGGGAGGGGCATTTGGACAACCACTCCAATGTCCATCTCAATCACCACATAAAGATCAATCATATTCCCAATAGGATCAAGATCGTGCACACACCTCTTTACAAGGAGCATATTTAGAATTTTGACAAAAGCGAGGTCCACCACAATATGGATATGGATCATCAAGATAAGATTTGCAACAATCAAACTTACATTCATTCCAAGATGTCATAGTGACAAGTAAGCAAAAACAAAAATCTATCTAACACGAGAAACAAAACAAAATCACAAAAAACTATTTACAAGTTTGAATCCAAGCAAGTAAGTTAAAATTTCAAACAAACTCAATACACCAAATTTTTCCCCGGCAATGGTGTCATTATTGATAGCGCTCAACTTACACATCGATATAAGTGCAAGGCGATATATGCCAATCTAATACCCAACTTTGAGTTCGGATCAAATCCAAGAGGAACAATTTGAATGCTGATCGAGTAAGTTCTAGATAAATGTTACTTGCTAAATTCAAACCTAGGATACCAATATTTGGGGTTTTGAATGTTTTCAAAAGTATAAAACAATTTTTGGGCTTCCAGATGACTAACTTGAGGATAAAATTTAATTAGAGTATAATCAATTAGGAACGAATATTAGGGTTACACTATTCTTGGTGTGAATTCATTCATGAGTAATAGAGAATGTATCTAAATTTAGCTAGGAGTAGTAGGTAGGCTAGATTTAAAGTATTAGTGTTGGTCTTTCAACAAAACACTAAATTGCACTCATGGATTCTTTCGAATACCTCATGAGCATGCGAAACATACCAATCCAGAAATTCAACTTGGAATCCCTATTTCTAGGATGATGCCATCAAGCTAGCTAAATCACTCAACGTCCTTATTACTAAGATAGTACTAAGGAAAGAACTAGTATCAACTAGTTGTTCACAATTACCTTTAACCCACATCCCTCTTTCAAGGATGTCGTGGGATCCAAGTCCATCTAGAGTTTTCACTAGTAAATCTCATTTCAACTATGAAGTAATAATAAAACCCACAACAAATAGCTAATTAGGTAGGAAGATAAATAACTCCCATGCATAAATCATAACCTATCCAAGCATAAACCCAAGAGGAAGAAATAGCAACTCATAAAGATAATAAGAAAAAATATACCAAAATCTCTATCAAATTGATTCATTAAAGATAAGAAGAATGTCAATTCCACACTTTAAATTCCACTAAATTTTTAATGAAATTTTCCAATTCTTCACTTCAGAGTTACTCTAATGTCTTCTTAGCTTAAGATTAGTACAAAATTTTGCTCCAAGCACCAAGTGATAAGATAAAAAGTAAAGATGAAAGATAGGACAAAATATGGTGAAAATGAGCTAAAACCCCTATTTAAGTCCCAATTCCACATTTGCTAAATATTACAAAAATGCCACCTTAATTTTGGTCTATTTAAACACATTACAATTTTTCCAATGAACTATTTCCTCCCTATCACGATCACCATTTCTTAACTATGATTGCAGTAACACAATCACAGTGATCATCTCGCATGGGCATTGGTTAACTTGACTGTTGATCGCGATAGCGACTCTTAGGCCACGATCGTGGTAACTAAGGGTCGATTCTTGGGCCTGATTTATAGCATTTGGATATTTTATTTCACATTTATTATTTTTTATGTTTTCCTCAGCTTATTTTTATCGAGCTTCCTTGCTTATCTTCCAATTTCAACTTCTATCTACACCAATGATCAGTAAGAAAGAAATTTAACAACAAATCAACAAAAACCATGATAATTTAGGCTTAAAAGATGTTAGTGAGTTATCAAGTTGATGACTTATTAGTTAATAGAGCCAAATTTGATAAGGTTCTATTTTAGAGGCCACATCATTACACATCTCAAAATATCAATCCATGATTTGTGGTTTGACTCGTGATCTCTAAGAGAAATCATCTTTCTCATCCCTATTATTGTGTTCAGTGTATGACTCATACTCTTATTTGAAGATTTATATGATAAATCATGGTGACTAGAATAAGAAAAGGATTGGGGTAGTATACCACACGTCATAGCACGACTGTAGGTCCATAGTATAATTTGTACCTCGAGTCATGCTAGTATGGAACTTTGATTTATCAACTAATTTTTTATCTGAATTTGGGTTTAATTATGGATTTAATTTGGGGTGTTACCAATAAATCTGACTTTTATCTATAGGCTCAGCACCAACACTAGTAGCATGGACATATGGGATGGCTTAAGGCTAATACACTCCACTATGGTGGATCCTTGGCTCATCCAAAATAACTTTAATACTCACTTATCAGTATATGATAAGAGTAAATAGTGCACCTGTATAGTATAGGTTATAACTACACATGGTGTAACAAAAAGAACGCACTAGTGAGAATATATAGTATGATAGAGTGTGTAGAAGGGAGCACTCAGTGGTTCATGCAATATTTTTACTCGGAGGCCCTCTTTGGAAATCCTAAGACTGTTCACTCTCTAATATCTAATAAAATTTCTATGTATTCTGACATAACTACAAACCTTTGGACTTGTTACAATCTTATTATATCAACTTGATTTTAAAGATCTAGTTGAGCAAGTCTGGGCCCAAGAAAAAGAAGGATATACCACGTTTAGAGTGTGGATGAAGCCTCAAGAATTTTGTGCAAAAGATAAACTTCTAAATAGAATCACGTCCTCTCTTGACTTCAAATTGGTCATTAGAATCAATTAAAGGCACACAGGACGAACTTCCGCAGAATTTAATTGATGAATCGATCATAGACACTAAAATTAGTCCATGTATGTTTTGTTGATAACCTGATACTATGTTGTAGAGCAGATAAGGTATTTGTCAAGCTTATTATGCAGGTTTTTGATCACTTCTCATTGTATTAGGATTGTCAGGTAACATTGACAAGAGTTTATTTTGGATCTATTAACAAATCACCTGGTAATTGAAATTAATTTAATTAACAATCTAGTAATTAAACAACCTAGTAATTATGATCACCTATTTGTTTGCAACAATGTAATTACAGTATAATCATAAGTGTATTGTTTGGTTGCATAAGTGTAATCCTATAATTATATTAATGTTTTAAAACAAAAGTTTATTATCAAATATTAAAAATCTATATTTGTTAGATTAGGGCTCTATAAATTATATTGAATTGAATATTTAAGATATATATTGTCTTTTGAAAATATATTAACTAATACACATATGTTCTTAACTTACACAACCTATAGACATAGCCCTAAGACTACCAGCCCGGCTATCCCAAAGCTCTCCTAACTACTGGCTACAACCCACTCACAAGTACGAGCCTTCTAACCTAATTTGTGTCCTCATACCTTCCTATCTAGGGTTATGTCCTTAGTAAGTTGTAACTACTTCATGTCACATCTAATCACCTCTCTCAGGTATTTCTTCGGCCTACACCTACCCCTCCTAAAACCATCTAGAGCTATCCTCTCACGCCTACAAACTGGGACATCCGTGCCCCTCCTCATCACATGTCCAAACAATCTCAACATAACTTCCTTCATCTAGTCCTCCACTAAAGTCACTCCCACCTTCTCCCAGATAGTCTCATTCTTAACCCTATAGCCTCTAGTAAGCCTACACATCCAATGCAATATCTGTTTTTCTGCCACCTTTAATTTTTAAATATAGGAGTTCTTGACCGTCCAATACTCTGCTCCATACAACATGGCCTAACAGACTGCCACTCTATAGAATATAATGTAGTAAAATTATTCAAACATTTGATAAAAGGATTATCCATCAATTCTAACTAAAAAATGAATCACTTGCAATGTGAAATATCGAGTCAATACTACTAAAACAAATGAAAACTAAAAATACAACAGATTTTCAGACTTCAAAACAAAAATTAATATATTATTCTTAAGTCAAGTTTCAGCATAACATACATAAATATACTTCAAACAAAAAAAGAAAAATCGTAAGTCTCTAACCTTACAAATTCTACTTTAATTTAAAAATTAGAATATTAACAAAATTATTCTAAATGAAATAATAGACATATAATAAATTAAAAACTAGATAAAACAAACAATTGCATGAAATCACGAGAATTATAAGTTTAAAAATAAATTTCAAAATCCTAACCTGTCGCGATTGGAACCTCGCTATCCCTTCAGTGGGAGAACCAATCAAACCAAATACCCATCAATTCAGCTTAACAACTTTCAAAGAAGCAAGCAATTCCATTTATAAAACCAAAATCATCAAAATAGTCTAACAAGGATATTGAATGTGAAAATGTATGAATGTCCGAAATAGCCCCTAGAATTGAAAGCCATAGTACCAAAACATCTAGCAATGTCAACAATAGGTTTAACTCAAAAATAATATAAAAAATATCCATGTCCAGCATAAGCGAACAAGAACTTAAGATAGATGACTCTTGGTTGTTCGGAAGATGTAACTCACCCTTGAGTCGGTTTGCATCACAATATAAAGTTAAGGTCTCAATGTAGTCATGGGAAGATGCACTACAATTAACAAAAAAGAGTATAGGTACTATCAGTACAAATCCACCATGTAATGATAGGGTCAACGACCAACCCAAAATAATAAATGTGAACAAATAACTATAACCTTGTAGAAAAGTACAACCATGAACACCTAATAATTACCTTTGCCTCAATTATATTTATACTTAGCCTTTCACTATAACACATAGTGAATACAGACAAAAATAAGGCAATGCAGACAATTCATCAAGTCAAGAACATGACTAGCAGCACTACACCAAGTCAACAAGCATTACTAATAACAATAAGTTTCATACTGCCTCAATTACTATTTCAACAGATATCAATAAAAACTATACCTTCCACGTATTCTAATAGCCTAGACCACACAAGGATTGAATATAACAATAATAAGGTCAATCAGTTCACATAAGGAACCCACTATATCATTAAAAAAAACTCCATCCATTAAAGGAGCCATCCAAATCACTAATATCGTTTACACATAGACTAATGGTCTCATGATTGCTTACAAGCCAAGACATGCATGGGATAAGCATAATTGATGTACCAATATCCAGACATCTAGTGCGTGCCACCCTTATCCCAAATTAGTGTGATGCCACCCTTATCAAAACATCCCTACCCATATACTCTCTAAGTTCCCCCAATTCTATGATAATGACCTTTACCGATTCAACTCACCATAACAACTAATATCACAATAAGCACAATCACAATGAGAATAACGCATCATATTTGTACAACTAGTAAGTCTTTTATACAACCTCATTAGATTTGATTCGAATATTAAGATATCATTCAATAATTAAACATCTTAAACATACATTGTACAAGTACACAAAGAGATAGTTAATATGCATTTATAAACTACATTAACCTTTCAACTACATTTAACCTTCATTTGCCTCAATCCAAGCCCTACACTTGTTCTAACAAACTTAAGCTTTGTCCTTTCTTGAAATTTCTGCTTTGGTGTCTAAAAAGAACAATACAACACATAGTTCAACAAATGACTTAATAAAATCAAGGATTATAGCCTAGTCGAAAACCCTATGGCTGAAGTCATGATACTTTCCTCATTCTAGGGTCTTTCTAGAATCATTCCATCATAATTCTACTAATTTCATATTTATAAGACAGACTATAAGCTTTCAACCTTTGTTCATCTATTTATAATAAAAAATGAAAACGTTTATCCCAGAACCAAAAAATTGAACTAGAATTTCCACCTAGTTCAAGTCCAATCCTTTCCCTTACCCAAAAACTAGTAATTCTAAGGTTGTTCTTCAAAAAACTAGATAAAAGGATAGAATTACTTACCTCAATGAAAGAATAGAGCAAATAAAATTTGTAAAATTGTCCTTCCCTGACCTTGTATGTATTTGGGATGAAAGGTACATTTTTTGAGATTTTTTTGCATTAAACAGTGCTTATCTCTCTATAGTTGGAAGATTTCTAATATAGTGGCATATAGTGGGATTTGCCCGCTATGGCGAGATTAATCGACCCAAACTATAGTGTGCTAATGGTAGCGGCCTGCCTCCTACTATAGTGGCATTGGTGCAGGAAAAAATTCTTACTGCCCTAGAATTTTGTCCATTTAACAACACACTTCTGATTATTGACAATGCAAACTATTTACTTTACGTCTAATGCGATATCCGAAGTCTTACTAACCTAAATTCACTTCTGAAAGTCTCTAAATATACCTTATCTTCTTAGAAATCACATTATAACATCAAATCATTGAACCATCAACTAATATATTCATGTATCATCCTAGGCCAAACCATACAGAGCTTTCTTCCACAACTAACCTAGTCTGAATTATCTAACTCTTTATTCAAGGAGAATCTTAACTCAAATTTTTACATGCTAGACTTTACAGTAACAATGGAAAGGATCATTACAACAGATACCAATTTACCTATCACTTATCCCTAAATGATATATCAAGAAAAAAAGGTAAGAAAGAAGAAAGAAAGCACCTGAATTCTCAAAAAAGTGAGAATACTGGTCACGCATACCTTTTTGGTTTTCGAAGTGGACTCCTCAATGGGATGGTTGCTCTAGTAAAATTTCATTGACTGGATTTCCTTAGTTCTCAACTTTTGTACATCTCGTTAACAATTTTACATAGCCTGACCGAGGCCTTGTCGTAATGGGCATCCCAAGTCCATCCAGGACCAGTGACCACCCCTAGTACCCAACCCAACCGTGTAGTGCATACCTTGAGTCGGATGAATTTTGAACATATAACAAGATAACATTATTACATAATTAAAGACTCTGGATAAGTCTATACCTGTGACTACCCAAATAATTCCAACCATCCAATACCAAATCGATAACCAATACCAACCAAACTATAATCGAAACCATAACCCAATGAGTTCAATATTAATTTTATATAATGTATAAATAAAAGAAGATGGAAAAGTGAGAAATTTGGGTCTACAAATCAGCCCCAATACCAATGTCAATACCAAGGCTTACACCAATACTGATCCCGCCTATACCGACCCTTAGTAGTTCCACAAAAGCCTCTAACCGAAAAAATATAAAAATCCGATTGGGACATGCCCCTAACCATAGCCAAAACCAATATACATAATGAACCAAAGTATGAAATAACATCCATGAAATGGAGCCTTACAGAAAGATCGAAGCTCACCACTTCAATATTCTAAATTCGATCACTATGCAGGAGGAGTAGAACAGCTGATTCTTGTATTGCATGGAGTTATAGTCACTTAAAAATGGGTTAGCGGGTGAACCGTAGAATGAACTCATGATAAGGATAAAATAATTCTATTAAACAAAACCATGTAAAACATGCATATGTATACAAACCATATAAGTATATATAACCATGTCGGAAAGGGGAACCCAGTTTAGCATGCATTTAAAACCATTAACCTGGGTATGTGTAGCTCAACCATCCTTAACTACCCACGAGCTATATGGGTCGAGTGTAACGCCCTAAACAGGCCCCAATATGTGTAGCTGCATGAATAAGAGATACCAGATGATTAAGTGATTCCCAAGTACCCTTCACTCTCCATGATACATATATACAATGAACTTAGAGAGTTATCGCATACCTCATAGAATCATAAAAGGTTCGCCATGCCCTACCCTTCATGTCAGCATACAGGAGTTTCTAGTGTTCGTTCATTAAACTACTACCTTTGCGGTTAGCTATCATACCCCGCCATTATTGCCCAATTAAAACCATTTCTAACTAACCGAAGCATTGTTATTAAACAAGGCTATACATCATGGTATTGTCATACCGACTATAACTTATAATGATTTCTGTTAGCCAATCCTTTTTGAGATAAAGGGATTCCTATGTACCCATCAATCATATTATCCAATAAACTTGGGGGAGTCCCATATGCCCCATAAGTGTTCCATTTTTTTGATAACTTGGGGGATTCCATTGTATCCCTCAAGAATAATTAATAAAGACAAAACCATTCCAAACCATTTAATCATTTATGGATTCCTTTACCAAGTTAAACCATGCATAAGTTCCATTAAAATCCCATAATGTAGAGAAAACATTCTCATAGGCATTTTATAAAACATATTAGGGCATAGTATTTCAAAAATCAAATCCAATTAACAAATAACCATTCCCATGCAACCAATTATCCAAAACCACCATTAAAGCATATAAAAGCATAATCAAAACATAGGAAAACCATAACCAAGCATTTATAACCAAAACCCTCATATTATATTTTAAAACCCAAAACCATACAATAATCTAACCATGAAAACATTATATAAAACCATGCCTTTAGTGGAACTAACAATAAGGGAAGAGAACATTCCTTAAACTAAGAAGATGATGGGGAGAAACCACCACACAAGTCCCAAATAAATCCTTATGATGAATCCCTAGCGTCCCTTGCCCAAGAACTTTAGAGAGGATTAGAGAGTATTTTTCTGGATTAGAGAGTATTTTTCTAAGTGTTAAAGAATAGAATAATAGGGCAAATAACCTCCCATGTAAGTTAAAAGTCGTGGGGCCTTATTAGGTTGAGTGGTAAAATATCCAGATTGACCTTACTTAAACTACAACAAAATATCATCAGAAGGATACGACTATCAATACCAGTCATACCCTCCAATATGAGTGGTACCCACCACTCATACCCAAGGCCATCTCCATTGGACCCAACACTGTCCAAGGTATAACTCACCCTAACCCATGTCATATCCATGCATACGACTAGTACCCATGAGCTATACCCCTAGCAAAATAGAATATAAAGAGAATTGAACACTGCCCACCATACGAGTCCATGGTACGACTCGTACCCTGTCTTATGGATCATCGTAAGTAACTTTTACTTAGATCCAACTTAGCCTACCAAGTCTAAGATATAATAAAGTAACTAAACAACCTATCTCAACCTATACGACTCATACCACCCAAGTCTTATCTATTCTAGAAACCAAATCCAACTTACCAACCAATATTGGTCAATATATAACTAACCCAAACCGCTTATATCCCAGTGTACGAGTTGTTTTCCCTAGTCGTATCCTGTCAGAGACTAGAAATTCAGGAAATTTTCTATAGCTAAAAACCCAGGGTGTTTCAGTCTCCCCCACAAAGAACATTCGTCCTCGAATAACGAACAAAGTAGGGTAACCATAAGTATGATTCATTTGCATTATCAGATATCAATTTAACCTTTAACAGAATTAGGAACCACAGATGTAAAAATATTAATCTCTCCTTTAATAAAGTTTGAAAACAAAAGTTTATTGAAGAATACTTAAATTTCATAAAAATCTCAGGAGAAGAAAGCAGATGTGGATACTTGGACTTCATGTACTTTTCTGCTTCCTATGTAGCTTTCCACCTTATGGTTTCACCATAGAACCTTTACCGAGGCCATATTCTTAGTCCGTAGCCAAAGAAGTAGCCGATCCAAGATCTCAACCGGACCTCTTCATAAGACAGAAAATTCGAGATACCTAAGACCTCCAAAGGAACCACCAAAAAAGGATCACCAAGACAGTTCTTTAAAATAGATACATGAAATACCGGATGAATGGAGCTCAAAACCAGAAGGCAACTTTAATTCATAAGCCACATTACCAACCCTCCACAAAATATCATAAGGACCAATAAACTAGGAACTGAGCTTCCCCTTCTTACAAAACTGCATTACTCCCTTCATGCAAAATACCTTTAGGAATACCTTATCCCTAACTTTAAACTCCAAGTCTCTACACCATATATCCACATAGGACTTTTGGCTACTTTGGGCATCATTAATCCTATCCCAAATTACTTTCAACTTTCTCATAGCCTAATAAACCAAATCCAAACATATCCGCCTTACTATGCTCAAACCAACTAATAGGAGATCTAAACCTCCTACCATAAAATGCCTTAAAAGGGACCATCCCAATATTAGTATGATAGTTATTAATATAAGCAAACTCTATCAAAGCTAGATGCTCAACCCAATGGCCATCATAGTTAATCACTCATGCCCAAAACATGTCTTCCAATGTTTGAATATTCCTTTTCGCTTGCTTATCCATCTGTAGATAAAAAATGATACTTAGACTCACCTTAGTACCCAATTTCTTCTGAAAAAACCACTAGAAGTGGGATAAAAACTTCATACTAAGATCAGATATAATCAAAATAGGTACCCCATGCAGCTTTACTATCTCAAGAAGACACAACTTTGCATAGTCCTCCATCAAAAAGTTAGTCCTCACTGGCAAGAAGTGAGAAGACTTCATCATCCTATCCACAATAACCCAAATTGAATCAAATTGGTTCTAATACCAAGGAATACTAGTAAAAAAAATCAATGTTAATCACCTCCCATTTTCATTTGAGTAAATCAATTTCTTGATATAACCTGGCAGACCTCATGTGCTCAATTTTTACTTATTTGCACACCATGCACTTGGCTACAAAATTAGCCACATACTTTTTTATACCATTTCACCAATATATCACCTTGAAATCATGATATATTTTTGTTGAATCAGGATTAAAAACATAGCATGATTCATATGCCTCGGCCAAAACCCTTTGTCGCAAACCATCGAGATCAAGAACACACAACCTTTGTTGGTACCATAAATTACCATCACCATTAATCTCAAATAACATTACCTTTTTCTCACCAACCTAACTATTGATATTCATCAAGAAAGGATCTAGCACTTGTTTCTCCTTGATCTCTGCACCAAGAGACAACCTAACCACTTCCTAAACTATTATCCCACCATCCTTGGAGTTTAAGAGACGAACTAAAAAGATTGACCAAGCAATGAATATCCTTCACCAATTCCTGCTTTCCCTTCTCCACATGAGCCAAACTCCCTATGGACAACTTTATAAGAGCATCAAAAACCATGTTAGCTTTACCTAGGTAGTAGTGAAGACTCATATCATAGTTCTTGAGAAGTGCCAACTATCTCTTCTGCTTAAGATTTAGCTCCCTTTGAGTGAACACAGACTGTAGACTCTTATGATCAAAAAATATGTCTACGTGCTCTCCATAAAAATAATGCCACCATATTTTCAAAGAAAAAACCACTACTAGAAGCTCTAAATCATGAGTAGAATGATTCCTCTCATGCAACTTCAACTGCCCAGAAGCATAGGCAATCACCTTCCTATGATGCATCAAAACACAACCAAGTCCTACTCTAGATGCATCACCATAAACCACAAACCCCTTATTACCTTTAGAAAATGTCAAAATTAGAGATAAAGTCATCTTGTCCTTAAGCTTCTCAAAATTCCCTTCACACGCTTCTGACTAATAGAACTTTACCTTCTTCTGAGTTAACTTAGTCAAAGATAAAGCTATTGAAGAAAACCCCTCCATAAACCTCCTATAATACCCAGCCAAACCTAAGAAGCTCTGAATGTCGGTTGGAGTCATGGTTCTAGGACATATTTTAACCATAGCCACTTTTTGAGGATCCACCATGATCCGCTCACTAGAAATAATATGACAAGAAAAGTGACAACATTCAACAAAAACTCACACTTGGAGAATTTCGCATACAACTATTATTGCTTCAACTTCCACAACAACACCCCAAGGTGATTGGCATGATCCACCTCACTTTTACATACACCAAGATGTCATCAATGAACACAATGACAAATGGATCTAAGAACTACCTAAAAACCCAGTTTATCAAATCCATAAATGCCATTGGGTCATTAGTCAAACACAATGATATAACCAAGAATTCAAAGTGCCCATACCAAGTACGAAAAGATATCTTAGGTATATCCTCCTTCCTAATCTTAAGCTGTTAATACCAAGACCAAAGATCTATCTAAGAAATGAACTTGGCACCTTAAAATTGATAAAACAAATCATCAATCCTTGGAAAAAAGATACTTGTTATTGATCGTTACCTTATTCAACTGCTGATAATCAATGCACATCCGAAGGGAACCATTCTTCTTGCACACGAACAACATTGGTGCACCCCACCAGGATACACTAGGACGAATAAAACCCTTATTGAAAAGATCCTTAAGTTCCTCCTTGAGTTTCATCAACTTAGTTGGAGCCATTTTATAAGGAGGAATAGATATTGGACGAGTATATAGAACCAAATCAATACTAAACTCAATCTCCCTATCTGGAGGAACACCAAGAAGATCACCTAGAAAGACCTTAGAAAATTCACTTACCACAAGAATCAAGTAAAAAGAACCCTCAAAGTTAGAATATTTAACCTAAACCAAATGATAAATACTCCTTTTGGAGATTAATCATCGATCTCTATAATAATAAATGAGCCTCCACCTAAGAGATAGGGAACCACCCTTCTACTCTATAGTCGATTCACCAGGCGACCTAAAACAACCTTATGGGTCTTGATAATCTAAGGATAAGTAACAAGTATGTAACCAATCCATCCCCAGAATAAAGTCAAAATCCACCATATCCAACTAAAATAGATCTACCAATTTTTGCTTACTACCAACCGATACCACACACCCCTTATAGACTTTTTTTCCAATAACCGAGTGAACTACTGAGGTTAAAATAGGAAAAAGATCTAAAACAAACTTAGGATCAAAACAAAAATATACAGCCACATATAAGGTCACATAGGAAAAAGTAGACCCCGAATCAAGCATATAATACATATCATAAGAAAAGAGTTGTAACATACTAGTAACGACATCAGGTGATACTGCAGATTCCTACAGATGTAGAACCATACAACCTGTTTCATCTAATGTTGATACTAGAAATAGGAGTAGACTCTAATGTCGCACCATTAGGCACAGGAGCAAAAAATGAAGAAACTAGAGCTTTGACCGTCCCTAAAGCACCCTTATAAATCAGATAGTTTCTGAGCATATGGCCTAGCTGACCACATTTAAAACATACATATCTCCCTTTATCATAAAATCCCCAATGAAGATGACCACAGAACCTGCAAAAAGGACACGAAGAATCCTATTATGCCCCACTCACCTAATAATAGTTACCTTATTTCCTAAAATTATCACTACCTTTCAGACACCTGTTACCCAAATATTTTAGGTAAGTAGCGCTAGCAGTAAATAAGGAAGCAGAACTCCCCCACTTCTTCTTCGGAAATTTGTTGCAATCCTGAGCACCATCCTGCTCAAAGAACCTACTCCTCCTACCATGTCTTTCCCTAAGCTCTACCAGTTTTCTCTTTTCATTCTCCATATGCTTTATGTGGACAACCAACCCCAAAATATACATATCCTTGATCAACAAGGCAGTCTTGCTTTCAAGGATCAAATTTTAAGATAGCCCAGAAGTGAAATTTCTCATCCTTCCTCTTATATCAGACACCAAGTCTGGAGCATACCTTGACAACTGATAGAACTTCAAGGTATATTCCATGAAAGACATTCTTCTTTCCTTCAGATTCATAAATTCTTCCATATTCACTTTTTTCAGCTCCTGAGGAAAGAAGCAATCCAGAAAAGTATTAGAAAAGGCCTACCATAAGGACAACTCCTTAACATACCCTCTATCCTTATCCCATTTTTCATACCATTGGTATGCAACATCCTTGAGCTGATAAAATGCAAAATTTACCCTTCAACATTCATAGCCTGCATAACCCTCCTCTATCTTTACTCAAGTAAAAGTATGAGGATTCATTTTTATAAACTGGCCAACCATTGTGGCCTCAACAGATAAAACACCAGATGCATCCCACTAAGCCTAAGTAATAACTAACTAAGCTATATTATGAATCGACTAGAGAAATTTTGTATTACTCACCTCACCTTGAGGAGGACTAGTAGAAATTGGGGGAACTCTAGAACAATTAAGGATAGGACCCTAAGATCAAGTGAGAACTCTAGGTGTAGGGCGTACCTCTTCAACTTTATTCCTAGATAGGACAGAAGAATTTCCTTGTATTCCAAATCATTGAGGCATGATCTGCAAATCAAAAAACAAAGATTAGAGGAATTTCTGGGACTTAGACTCCAAGCTTGAAAATAGAATATCAAGAAAGTTAAACATTCCTAAATACCTTGTAGCCTCTCTCTTATGAGTGTGGAGCACTACACACCCCTAAAATAGACCCTACTAGATATGGATTTGTAGACTCCCAAATGACCATGAAGCTAAAGCTCTGATACCAACTTAAGATAACCCCACTGGGGGCCTTGTCATAATGGGAATCCTAAGTGCAATTTAGATCGAGGACCACCCCCAATATCCAACCCAACCATCCAATGCATACCCTAAATTGGATGAATTTTAAACATATAACAAGAAAGCATTATTACATAATCTAAGGCTCTAAGGTAGGTCTATATCCGTGACCACCCAAATGAGTCCAACCATCTGATACCTAACCGATAACCAAACGAACCAAACTATAATCCAAACCATGGCCATATGAGTTACATATAAATTATATATAATCTAGAAATAAAAAATAATGGACAATGAGAAATTTTGTCCTATGGTATTAGCCCCAATACCAATTTCAATACCAAGGATGACCCCAAAACCAATCTCGCCCATACCAACCCATAGTAGTTCTACAAAAGCCTCTAACCAAGAGAATACCAAAATCTTATTAGGACAAGGCCCCAACCATAGACAAAACCAAAGTCTATAAATCAACTAAAGTTTGAAATAATATCCATGAAATAAAGCCTTCCATAAAGATGGAAGCTTATCACTTCAATCCAAAACCTAATGCTAAAATCTGATCACTATGTAGAAAGAGTGATGAGTGGTGATTTTACCACTCATTTACACTAATTATTTATGTGTACTACCATGTTTTGTAGAATTAAATGACATATAATCATCATTTAATACACTAATATCCACAGTGTATAGGTATATAATTGTGGAATGGAAAGATGTGGATTAGAGCTAAAAAGAGATCAAATAGAAGCAAAAAAGAGTAGCTGAAGACTTGGAGCAGTCACCAACCTCAGTTAGCACAATTGTGGGCTGCAAGCCATGATCGCGGTCAGTCAATATTTCCAGAGGAACCTATCACATAGCACAACTATGGTCGCATTATCTATGAGTGTGGGCATCCTTACGTGATCACGACTATTCAGGAATTTTGCCTAGAGTGGTTTTGTAAATTCACATGGACGAATCCCAAACCTTTGATAGGCAAAAACCCTTTCTTCTTTGGGTATTACTTACTTCATAGAAATTTTTGAATTAGAAGAAAAAAATCTTATTGGGTAAGATTGTTACTAATTTTGGAGAACTAAGTTTTTAGTGTTTTGTGAAGAATGAATGCTTTGAATAATCCTCATGGTATATTTTTCTTTACTTTCTTCATGAGTAGCTCAGTAATTTAGTCCTGGGATTATGTTGAACTAATGTGTATTTGTGTGTAGGTGTTGATGGGTTTGCATGACTTTTAGTTGTTGATTATGAATTCTACCATTGCTTGAGCTTAATAGTTAGAATTTGTGGGTAAAAATGCCAAATCTCCAAATAGGATTGATGGGTGAAAACTCTAAAATCTAGAAACCCTTTATTATTCTTGTAAGAGGGATGAAAGTGAAGTTATGGGAACCCATAACATCCTTGAAATAGGGCTATAGGGTGATAAGGAAACGGTGGACAATCAAGCCTATGGTTTAGTGCAATTTGCCATCATAGAAATAAGTGTGATTGGAATGTAAATCATGTCAAGGGAATCATCCTAGAAAGAGAAATGCCCAATTGAGGTTCTGGGTTATTATGAATTGCACATTTGTTAGGTGCTCGAAAGAGCTAATGGGTGAAATCCTTGTGGTTTTGTTGAAAGACTAACCACAAAGACCTTCAACCTAGCCTATCTCTTAATCAACAACTAAGTTTCATTTTAAAATTTCAACAACCTACACACTCCTTACCTTTAGGTATAATCCCAAGATCTTCTCAAATCTTGCATTTAAATCAAAAGTACTAAATTAGTGTGTTGTTAACCAAATATTGTTACAAACAAATATAAAAACATTCCCCCCTCCCCACTTTATTTTACATGTGTTTACTAGCATACTAGGTAACCTTTTAGTAATTAGAACACCCATAGGATTTGAAATTTATACTTCACTCCTTAAGGACTTGACCCTAATATGAGTTAGGTTATTGACAACGACTGCCTCACCCCTCAAACTTAGGAGTGAATTGAGTGTTATCAAAATGGTACCGTTGCCAGGAAGTGTAATAGAGATTTCACTTATGCAGTGTGATTCTTACTTGGGTATACCTAAGGTGGTGTCATTTTCTATATTTGTTGTTTTTGTATTTTTTTGTAGGTGATCAAAGTGTTAATGGAATGATGAGTAATAATGCGATCAACATGGCCTCTTTGATGGTCCCCTAAATGACCAGGGCCAACTAAATAAAGTGGTCCAAACAAGTGCAATCCATATTCCACCGACCAAAGGAAATAGATTTTTCCATGTGACTAGCATTATGTTTCACATATTGCAAATGAAAGGTTGTACAAGGGTCAAGCGTATAAGGATCCAAATGTACATTTAAAGAATTTTGTGGCAGTGTGTGCGCTATTTAACATAGCACACATTATTCAAGAATCCATTCAGATTTACCTCTTCTTGTTGTCACTAATGTGAGGTGGTTTCATGGCTCCACTCACTTCCACCAATCTCAATTACATCTTAGAAAGATCTTACCACCGTATTTCTTGATAGATACTTCCCACCATCTAAAATATTTCAAAAGCGGGATGAGATTGTGAATTTTTGGTAAATGAATGGAGAGCCATTGTTTGAAGCTTGGGAAAATTTTAATGGAAAATTAGCCCAATGCCTAAATCATGAGGTCTCAGAGAATATGGAGATCTTCCATCGGGCCCTTGATCCATTAAATAAAATAGTGGTGGATAATGCGGTGGGTGGATCTATAGTGAAGATGCATCACCATGCGGCCTTTATATTAATAGGAGAAGTGTCAAAGTAAGACCAGGGATGGCATACCTGAGAAATGAAAGGTCCTAAGATCCCTTCTACTAATTCTATATTTGATAATGAGCAAGGAAAGAAAAATGAAGAAAAGGATGAGAACATGGAAAAAATGATGACCCAACTTGAACTCTTGACAAAGAATGTTATGTGTGTACCCGTGAAAGTGGTAAATACCAAAGCATCAAAATCTTAGGAAGATGATGAATAAGAAAAGAAGTTGGACAAGAAAATCTAGTATTTGGCCAACTACTCGGGGGTATCCCGCCCCGCCTATCAAAGTTAAGGTAGGAACCAAGGTTTGATGGATCACAAGTGGGATAAATTTTAGAGAGATAGGGAATGTGTTTAGATAGTTATGCTCCCCCTCATGATTTATCTAAGACCAAGGAGTCAAGTGTAATTGACCTCAAAAAATTCAAGACCAAGGATGTGTTAGCAAGAATCTTAAATAGAGTAGAAGGTACAAAAAAAATGGTCTGTGAGTTAAAAGGTGACTACTCTCAATTATCTCAAGCCGTGGTGTCTCACTCCACCTCTATCAATCAATTGGAGACAAAAATTGGGAAAATCTCCATGTAATTAAATGCTAGGCCTTGAGATGGACTCCCTAGTGACACGATTACTAATCTAAAAAATGATGCTCAAGTCCTAGAAATTGTCACAAGGAGTGGAAAGACACTTGATAAGTCCTTTAAAAGAGACTTGAGTGATAAAATGCCAAAGACTAAAGAAAAAAGGTGTTACCTCAAAGTCAAGAAGGAAATAATAAGAAAGAGACCGAGGAAAATGACAAAAAAGTGATTTAGGTTCGTTCAAAAGCCACAGTGAAGCAAAGCCCACAATACAAGTTTCTCCCCCATTCCCTCAACAATTGCATAAAAAAAGCAGGGTGAAAAATTAAGGAAGTTAATGGCAAAACTTAGCAATCTATCGATGAACATCCCGTTGCTCGAGGAGATCCAAGAGATCCCAGGGTACACTAAGTTAATGAAAAATTTAAAGTCCAAAAAAAATCTTGTTGAAGGTGACATCATTAAGGTCACTCATGGGTGTAGTGATATCATAGATAGTAAGGTTGCAGGAAAAAAGATGACCCTGGAGCTTTCACCATTCCTTGCACAATCGGGACAAATAAGTTTGCAAAAGCTCTATGTGACCTTTGTGCGAGCATTAACTTAATGCTTTTTGTCATATACAAGAATCTTGTAGTGAATTACCTTACACTAACCTCTATGGAACTCTTAATGGCAGACCGGTCTATCAAAAGGCCGGTGGGAATTTTGTTTGATGCCCTTGTTAAAGTGGACAAGTTTATACTTTCGATGAACTTTATGGTATTAGATTGTTAAATGGACCAAGAGGTACCAATCATCCTTGGTTATCCATTATTTTCCATTAGAAGACCCATTGTCTATTTATAGCTGGGAGAAATGAAGTTTAGGGGGCAAGAGGATGAGATCTCTTTCAAAATTTGTAAGACAAAGAAATAAATAATAGAACTTTAAGTTGTGTTTGTGGTGGATATTGAGAGCGACAAGGTTACTGAGGAGGGGTTTGAAGATACACCTTGAGAATTTAAGAGGGAAGATATTATGCCACCATGATAACTAAGGCGCTAGATGGGAGACAACCTATATATGCCATGAAAGTGGCTCGTATCCTTTTTGTTATATTTTTAAAGAATAGATGTTAGTTCTTGCATATGAATAACTCATGTATTTATGGCACTATGGAGTGAATTTGATGAGATTAAAGAGAGAAATATGTAAATTTGCATTAAAAACTGAAAACGAGAAAATTCTATAAAAATTGAGACAAGATCTAAATAGGGGAAAATAGAGGTACTAAAATTCTCTCAATTACATCTACCATGGTCACTAGGAATGATGCGGCCACCCGTCTGTCTATGATTGTAATAACCTAATCGCAATCACAGTCACTTCAGCCTGTTTAACCACTAATTTCCACTATTTCTCTCACACTACCTACAAGTTTTACTCTCTAGTTGGACCAAATTATGGCCAAGATTGTGAGCTCTCCAACAATATCCTTTCATCCCTCTTGCATCACAAATCTAGTAGGTGTCATGAATCCATGCTTTTATTTTTTAAAATAGGCATTAGAATGCATAATTAAGAGAAGGCCTAGAGTTTTGATTGTTATGCTTCTATGTTGTCATACTTGGTATTTGTGTAGTGTGGGCTACTTAAGTAATGTATACACACAAGAGAGGAAATCTTGAGTACCCCAAAATATGTGAAAATGTATACTAATGAGATGTGTACACCAAGTGTTTGGTACACTGCCCAAATAACTTTTAATAATGATTTTTGCATTTGAAAGGGCACATTCAAACACCTATTAGAAATGTTCAATTGGTCTTCATGTAAAGCCATGTTGTAGATCATGCTAGTGTCCTAAAAATTAGGAAAAGTTTTGGACATGTAAAGTTAGTATGAAACTAGCCTCAAGTATCACAACTACGGTCATGATCTACAATTATGGTAGTGCGAATGTGATCATAGCCCACGATTGCGGTAATCGATGCCAATTTCCTTCCATACCATAAACCATACACTTCAAATTTTTGGCCAAGCACCACAAAGCACCTATTCCAATAAGCTTTAGTGAACAATGTTAAATAGTTTACATGATAAATTATTATTGATTGATATTGTGTACGCCAAGTGCTTTCAGGACAACCTCATCGACAAGTATGATCACATCCGATTTATGGCACCTGAGTTCCACACTCACTACTACAATGATCTTTTGAAGACAAATTTGCTTCTATAAAGTGGGATTTGCTTGGAAAATGTGCCAAAGAAATTATTGGCATTTCATGACAAACTTAAAGCCACAGGGTGGTAGTGATTTTCCCCAAATTTATGCATTGCAAATAAATAATGGGTTCATGAATTTTATGCCAACATCAGTGAAGTGTCTTTCTCGGACCTATATGTGACTATTAAGATCTAGGGAAAACCAGCGAGAGTTAGGGCGGAGCAAATCAATAATGTTTAAGGGCTCTAACATGCAGACATGGGCGAATTAAAAGAAAAAAGAGTGTAAACCAGGGTATTGGTTGGCACAACATCTATGTCCTGAAAAGGAATTCTCTTGGGCAAAGACTAAAAGCAACATCTCTAATAACGATTTCTCTTCTGATGCTCGGATATAGTTGTACATTATTTGTAGCTAAGTCTCTCCTTTAGCCCATATGATAGTAGTCCAAGATCTGTGTGCTCAAATATTTCATGCATTCTAGATGGCATCTCTTTGGATATTGGTCAACTCATCTGTAATAAAATAAATCATTTCAAGAATCAAGGTGGTATACATCTCTTCTTCCCCTCTTTTATTACTGAGCTTTGTAGGAAAGAGGGAGTGGAAGAGTATGTTAGTGATACATGGGTATGCCATGGTGACACCATCTACCCCTTAAGGATTCGTGGAGAGGGAGCACCTGGCAAAGGCAAGAAGAGAAAGATCAAATCAGAAAATTTAGCATGTATTGAGCCTGAGTCTCATAGGCAACCCACCATCAGACCTCATGAGGAGAAGGGAGTTGATATTACAGCAATCAGGGAGCTAGTTTCAAACCTGCCCCAAGTACTGGGAGAGCCTTCCGCCACTCACCATTCACATGTGTTACGGGCTGATTATTAGAAGTATAGGTAGAATAAAAAAAGCAAGAAGCTACCATTTCTAGTCTTGAGAAAGCCTACTCTTATTTGGCTGGTCACATCGAGACCTCTGGAGCAAACATTAAAAGATGGTACCAAGGGAAAAGTATAGGGATGAGTTCTATATCAAGATGTGGAATAGGGTGAAGGTCCTATGGAAGGTCTTAAAACCCTGAGATCAACTTCCTTCCTCTTAGGTAGAGAGTGATGATGAGGCCCTAGCAGAGTGGTCTGACCTTGAGAAAAATGATGATGATGAATACTCTTGGAGCGATATTATCCCTTAATGCGGTTTCAGGGAGCACCCTTATCTTTTATATCCTTGATTATTTATGCGATGGAGATACTACTACCTTTTAGTTTGAGAGGTCTCCACATTTATTTGATTTGGGACTGTATTATTGATATTTTTACATACTTTTCAGCTCTTTTGGATGATTCTTGGTTTTTCTATTTGGGTTTTAATATTCGCGCACTCTGATGGTGCCCACATTTGCATGGATTAGTTATTTTGTTCATAGCTTTTTACTTTATTTTATTTCTATTTGATGAGGTTTTCCCTATGATAGACTGAGTGACGACATTCTTACGGGGAAAATGTTGTATGTGGGTTTTTATCCATGGATTACAGGGGAAGTCTGAGTACCACGGCATCATGGTCAATGCAAGGAAAGTTTAAGTACCTGTGGCATTGATGATATGGGGTCCCATTCATACCCATTGGTGAAGTATCAGTAGTCATATGGGTGGTTGGCCCATATTAAACCGACAATATGAGACAATAGCTTGGTTGTTGCCATGATTAGGAAATTATGTATGGTATGGACACAAAGCAAACACCCTCTCTGTCCAAAAATAATTTTCAAAATTCGAGGGCATGGACATGTGAAACCTTGTGAAAAAATGTCTTCTATTTTATGACTCTAAAAATTAACTTTGGAATATTAGTTGGTATGCCATTTTTTCCTCAAGCGTGACAAACAATTGAACCCCTTGATAATATTCACATGCCATGTGCGAGATCTTATTTACCTACATCACATGTGTACTTGTACCATCTAGAACTTGCCTTATTAGTCTCTCAAGTCTAAATTTTGATTGTGCTTGGTTGGTAAAATGAGCATAGGCCATCTTGTAACATTGGAAGCCTGCTTTAGCCTAAATAGCCTACCAACAACTAGGAGTTACCCCTATTCACCCTCTTTGATACTTTGGACTTTTCTTTGACAAACACATTATAAGCCATGTCTTTTTTATTTCTCCTCTCTTAAATCCTATCCTCCTTGAACTTAATAATACAAATTGAGGCTAAAGACCTAAGTTGGGGGTGGAAGAAATTGAAAGAGTTATTGTTGGGCCACAAATTCATAAGAAAGTTCCTACGTTCCTAAGAAAATTAAGCAAATTGATTAGATAAAAGAAAAGATCCATCAAAGGAAAGAAATGCATGAAATCTTGTGCTAAAAAAAGAGGTGAAAAGAAAGTGGATAAAGCCAGAAAGGCTTTGTAGGAAATAATAAAACAAGTGAAGTGGCCCAGTAGCAAAAGTAAAATGAGTGTGATGTAGAAGTTCTAGGAGAGCTTAGCATAGTTATCCTAAGTTGTTATCCTACCCTACCCTAAACCTATATTATAACCTCATAAGGCCCTTTTGTGTTTCCTAACCTAGTGTAGTCATTGTAGTGTCGATTGATAATAGGGGTAAGACTATGCCATGGTACTTGTTAGCATTGAGAATTTCTTGAGAGAGATAGTGTTTACATTTAAACTCCTTGTTGCATGTTCGGTAACTAGGTGTGTGAAATTTTCTTTATTGTGAGGAGGCTTGTGAACAAGTTGAGGTGGGTAACTTTTTGATCTTTCTCACAATGATATAACAAGAGGTATATATGTTTGAGGTATAAAAGTGATACATTTCTAGAGTGAGTAGTAGTTGTCGCATGTTTGTTCCTCAAAGTCTATCGTGTCCTCCATTATTTCATTTTATGTTGAGGGGCATCGTTGAAAATCATTTTACCCATATGTGAAGAGCTTTTAGTGGTAGCAATCAAGTTGGAGTTATCATGATTATTGGGAAATAAAATGTAAGCGTACATGTGAAATTGTCTCATAGTAAATGGTGGGTTACTTGAGGACAAGCAAGAGTTTAAGTTGGGGGTGTTGATGACTGGTGATTTTATCACTCATTCGCACTAACTATTTATGCGCACTACTATGTTTTGTAAAAATGAATGAGATATAATCGTGATGTAATGCACTAATATCCATATTGTGAAGGTATATAGTTGGTGAGATGGAAAGATGTGGATTGGAGCTAAAAAAGGGATCAAATGGAAGCAAAGAAATATAGCTAAAGACTTGGACCACAACTACGGTCGCGTTGGCCATGATCGCGGGATTGTATCTACGTGAGAATGTTCCCCAGGGTAGTTTTGTAAATTCACATGGACAAATCTCAAACCTTAGATATGCAAAAACCCTTTCTTATTTGGGTATTACTTACCTCATAGACATTTTTGAATTGGAAGAAAGAACCCTAATTGGGCAAGATTGTAACTAATTTTGGAGAAATAAGTTCTTAGTGTTTTGTGAGCAATGAAAGCTTTGGATAATCCTCTTGGTATATCTTTCTTTACTTTATTCATGAGTAGCTAAGTAATTTAGTCTTGAGATTATGTTGAATTAAAGTCTAATTGTGTGTTGGTGTTGATTGGTTTGCATGATTTTTCATTGTTGATTATTAATTCTACCATTGCTTGAGCTTAATACTTGGAATATGTGGGTGAAAACCCCAAATCTCCAAAGGGGTTTGATGGGTTAAAACCCCAAACTCTAGAAACCCTTCATCATCCTTGAAAGAGGGATGAAGGTGAAGTTATAGTAACCCATAGCATCCTTGAAAGAGCGCTATAGGGTGACAAGGCAATGGTGGAAAATCAAGCCTATGGTTTAGTACCTTTTGCAATCTTAGAAATAAGTGTGATTGTAATGTGGATCATGTCAAGGGAATCATCCTAGAAAGAGGGATGCCCAATTAAGGTTTTGGGTGATTAATAAATGCACACTTGTTAGGTGCTTAAAAGAGCCAATGGGTGAAATCCTTGTTGTTTTGTTGAAATACTAACCACAAAGACCTTCGACCTAGTCTATCTCTTACTCGACAACTAAGTTTCATGTTAAACTTTATAAAACCTATGAAGTCCTTACCTTTAGGTAGTCATAATCCCAAGATCTTCTCAAATCTTGAATTTAAATCAAAAGTGCTAAATTAGTTTGTTGTTAACCAAAAATTCTTACAAACAAATTTCAAATCATTTCCCCACACTTTATTTTACATATTGTGTTTGCTAGCATTCTGGGTAACCTTTTACTAATTAGAACACCCATAGGATTTGAAATTTATACTTTCCTCCTTATGGATTTGACCCAACACAAGTTGGATTATTGATAATGACCGTCTTACCCCTCTAACATGGGAGTGAGTTTAGAATTAACAAGGAGTAGAACGGTCGGTTCCTAAATCATATGGGGATACAGATGCCTGAATATGGGTTAGTAGGTGAATGCTATCATGAACTCAGGATTAGGATAAAATAATGTCATTTAACAAAACTAAGCAAACCATCCATATACATACAAAACATATATATATATATATATATAAATATGTATATAACCGTGCTGAGAAAGGGGAACCCGATTGAGCATGCATTTAAAACCATTAACCTGGGTATGTGTAGGTCAACCGTCATTAACCACCCACAGGATATGCAGGTCCAGTGTAACCCCCTAAATAGGATCCAATGTATGTTGCCGCAGAAACCAAAGATACCATAAAGTAAGGGATTCCCAAGTACCCTTCACTCTCCATGATACATATGTACAATGTACTTAGAGGATTCCCGTGTACCTCATAGTATCATAAAAGGGTCATCATGCCCTACCCCTTATGTTGGCAAACATGAGTTTCCAGTGTTCGTTCATTGAACTTCCACATTTACGGTTGGCTATCACACCCTGCCATTATTTCTCAATTAAAACTATTTCCAACCAACCAAATGTTGTTATTAGTCGAGGTTGTACATTGAGGTATCATCATTCGACTATAACTTGTAAATTGTCCTTGGCCAAACCTTTTTGAGATCAAGGGATTCTTATGTACCCATCGATCACATTATCTAATTAACTTGGGGGCGTCCCATGTATCTCATAAGTGTTCCATTATTTTGATTACATGAGGGATTCCATTGTACCCAATAAGAATGATTGTTAAACCAAAAACCATTAAATTTTGACCATTCCAAACCATTTAACCATTTAGGGATTCCTTTACCAAGTTTATACCATGCATAATATCCATTAAAATCCAACAATATAGTGAAAACATTCTCATAGGCATTTTAGCAAACATATTGGGGGCATAGTATTTCAAAAACCAAAATCAATTACAAAATAACCATTCCCATTCAACCAATTATCCAAAACCACCATTAAAATGTAATAAAAGCATAATCAAAACATGGGAAAACCATAACAAAGCATTTATAACCAAAACCTCCATATTATATTTGAAAACCAAAACCATAAAATAATCAAACCATGAAAACATTGTATAAAACCATGCCTTTAGTGGAACTAAAAATGAGGGAAGAGAATAAGGCTTAAATAAAGAAGATGATGGAAACAAACAACCACACAAGTCACAAATTAATCCTTAAGATAAAATCCTTGGTTCTCTTGCCCAAGAACTTTAGATAAGATTAGAGAGTGTTTTTCTAAATGGCATAAGTGGTAAGTGGTAAAATGTCTAGAATACGCCCACTTAAGTTGCTCCAAAATCCCATCACAGGGATATGACTGACCCCAACGAGTCGTACCCTTCAAATATGAGTGGTACACTTTACTTGTTCCATAGCCTCAACCTTTAGGTCAAACACTATCTGGCATATAACTCATCTAACCAAGTCGTATACAAAGAATATGATCCATACCTTTCATCCATACCCATGACAGATTCATAACCAAGGAAGATTTTGACACTATCCACCATAAGAATCTTAGGTGTGACTCGTACCCTAGCTTATAGCTCATGGTGAGCCACTCGTACTTAGATCCAACCTAAGTAACCAACTCTAAGATTATGTTAATGAATAAAGCAGTTTGTGATCACTAATACGACTCGTACCCCTAAGTCGTATCTATTCAAGTAACCAAAATCCTGGACCAGACCATTCGTACCCCAACATATAGCTCATACCTCGAGTCGTATTGGGTCAAGAGATCAAAATTCCAAGAAATTTTCTAGGATCCAAAAATAAAGGTGTTTTAGTCTCTCCCACTAGGAACATTCATCCTCGAATAATAGACAAAGTAGGGGTAACCACCCGCAAGAGTAATTTGCATTATCAAATATATTCCCAGTCTTTGACAAAGTTTGAAAATGAATAGGTAGAGATATTAATCTTTCCTTTAACAAACTATGAATATAAAGATATGTTGAAGACATATACCTTACGCACGAATCCCAGGAGCAGAAAACAAATATGGATATTTAGATTTTATGTCCTCCTTTGCTTCCCATGTAGCTTCTTCCACCTTATGATTTTGCCAAAGACCCTTAAACAAAGCCATATCCTTGGTCCACATTCACATAGGACTTTTGGCTAGAGTTTATGTAGAATGTCAAATTGACATG
>NC_061119.1:164677823-164733316 GCF_002878395.1 Capsicum annuum
ATGGATAATCAACTATCGATTATTGAGATCGAGGTGGCAATATTATATGAGCAGATCTGGCGATGGGTCCAGACTATACTTGAGACTCTGAGGCTAGACTGCAGTTTGTGCACCGAGTTGCGATGTCAGAGCTACGAGCTAAGTTACACTCACAGATAGATGATTTTAAGAGTAGAGTATTTACCTTTTTCAACATAATTGAGATACAGGATCTAGGAGACATTAGGGACGAGGTGGACCTACTTAGAGAGAAAGTATGCTCTCTCACTAAGAGCCACAATCAACTATCTCTCCAGCTGTATCCCAAGTTGTTTATCCATCAACTCCAAGTGGTCCCAGATATATTGATTTATTCACAGAGGATGGTGTAGTGATCCCCATAATTAGGACCAAGAGAGGTCGAGAGGGGGACTTGCAAAATCCAGACAGGCCATATGAGCAAGCCCTGAAAAGGGCCACCCATAATTTGATGGAGATTACAGTTTTTGATAGGCAGAGGCGTGCTGAGATAGATACAAGTAGATCTTATTATAGTGCACCACTATCACCATGATCACCACCAGCGAATATACCCCTATCTGGGGATGATCATGACATGAACGCCTAGTGTGTCCTAGGTATGTCATCATTCTTTTTGATTTATATTATTTTTGCGTATTGAGGATAGTGCACAATTTTTAGGTAGGGTAGGGTATACCATAGCTACAGTGGATTTTTATTGTTGTGATTTATTTCTTAATGAGACCCAATCATGGGCCTTATCATAATAGTGTACCGAGTTTGACCGGGATCGAAGACCACCCTTGTTACCCAACACAACCTTCAACCGCTTGCCTTGAGTTAGCTAAATTTTGAGCATATAGCATGATAATGTAACAACTCACATAAAAACTCTGTGATAAGATCACAACCATGACCAACCCAACCGAGTCCAACCATTCCATACCAATAACCAAATCACACCAAAGGCCATAAACTAGTCCACAACCAAATAAGTTCCAAAACATAATATAATTAATCCTAAATGAAATATGATGGAACAGTGAGAAATTATGTCTGATGATGCCAACCTCCCAGCTTATTCCAATGCCAAGGCTGACACTAATACCGATCCCTCATATTTTAACCCATAGAAGTATCACAAAGCTTCTAACCAAAAGAGTAATAAAATTCGATTGGGACATACCCCCAACCATAGTGAAAGCCAATATCCAAAATAAAATAAAAATGTCTAAAAGTATCCATTGTATGAAATAGATCCTTTCAAAAGGATGGAAGCTTATGACTTCAGTCCAAATATTGTTCCCCAAGTCAATCACTATGTAGGAGCAGTTGAACGGCTAGTTCCTGCATAGCGTGGGTATACAACCACCAGTAGATAGGTTAGTAGGTAAATGCTAGCCTGATCTCAAGAATAAGGATGAAATAATGCCATTTATAAAACCAAGTAATTGTGAAGTCTTAAGCAACTTTTGTTGTTTTTGATTGTTTTTAGTGTTTTAATGCAGATATAAGTGATCGGGGAGGAAACTAAAGAAAAGAGGAATAAATCAGCTGAAATCTGGTGTAAATAAGTTGAAGTATGGGTAACGCCATTTCTAACGCACCGTCAAACATGGGACAGGCTGTCAAAGTTTCCATCAAGCTTAGATAGAACCTGAGGAGTTGAGATAAAATGTGATATTGTTTTGGAAGCGCTGTCAAATCTGTGATGAGGCATAAAAATTATCATCAACCTGAAGCAGATCATGCTAAGTTCCAGTAAAGATGTGATGACATTTTTGACACGCCATCAGAATTGTCATTAGAAGAATCAGAAGACAATAATTTAATAGAATCTTTGACGATATCTTGCACACATCGTCAGATGTCTGACACGCCATCAAGATCGTCATCGTCTAATCTGAAGAGAAAACTACAACCTTAAGTTTTGTTTCCTTATTTAGAAATAACTATTTAAAGAATTGTTTTTAGGATTTTTATTAATTATTTATCAGGCATTAACCTAGGGAAAAGAGGCACGTAACATTGCTCTCTTACATCAATTATTCTTCTTGTTTTTATCAACTATTTTTGGGTTTCTACCTTGTGACTAAATTGAAGAAACTACTTTTTGCTTTTCATCCATTCGTAAGTTTGTCCTTAGCATCATGAATTCAACTTGTTATTTCGTTCATCAAATCATGAGCGGCTAATTCCATTATCCGGAGTTATGGGATCCATGGAGTAGGGTTTGATGGGGTTACTAGGTACTTAATGGATTCAAAGAGTAGTAGAACATCTTGAAATTCTGTTGTTTTAACTAAAATTTATTGGTTGCAAACATTAGATTATGCCTTAGGTTTTATTTACTTCTAACGGAGAAATAGACTAGAGGTCGTGAATTATCAACAGGGACTCAGAAGCTACCAACCTTTTATTTAATGATTGATGTCTTAGCTGAATTAATCTACCTGAGATAACATCCTATTGGAAATAGATAAGTTATCTAAGTTTGAGAGAATTAGATAATAAATTGTCCGTTAAGGTCGAGAGATAAGTCAAAAAGTATCATAGTCAAGGACAGTCTGTAGTTTTACTTACTTCAAGAACCCCAAGCACTACCTAGTACCTGTAAATTCCCAAAAGCCATGGTAAACATAACTCTGGTTTCCCATTTATACTAATTACAAATATTAATATTGAAGTGAATTCATTACTTGATACTTTCAAAACCCCCATCTTAATTTAATATTTTTGTACCATTTGTTTGAATTCAATTTGTAGTTATAGCTTCAAATTAGCTTAATCGCCACTCACATTATTCCCTGTGGATTTGACCCCAACTCCAAAGTTGGGTAAATATATTGACGACAACTGCCTTACACTTATTTGAGGTGTAAGTTGAGCGTTATCAAAAATAGCGTCGTTACCAGGGAATAATTTGGCGTATTGAGTTAGTTTGGAATTTTAGCTTACTTGCTTGAATTCAAACTTCTAAATATTTGTTTGTGATTTCCTTTGTTTCTTGTGTTAGGTATATATTCTTTATTTTTGTTTATTTCTTACTATGGCATCATAGAATGAATGTAAGTTAGATGGTTGGAAATCTTATCTGGATGATCCATGTCCATATTGTGATGGACCCTACTTTTGGCAAGATTGTAAATATGTTCCCTAGAGAGAGATGTGTGCACCATCTCCATCCTACTGGGAGTATAATTTTTCTTTATGTGGCGGTCAAGATGGACATTGGAGTGATTGCCCAAATGCCCCCTCCCCCTATTTCGCTAACCTAAGTTTTAGTTCTTCTTATGAGTATGACAGGTCTTATGGTCAAGAAAAGGAAGAACACAGCACTGGAAATAGTGACATTGAAGTTATGCTTCAACTAATGTTGGATCGTATAGACACAACGAATGATACCATATGTGACATACATTAAGACATTAAGGCTCTTAACGAGTGAAGAGAAAGGATAGAAGAGATTAATATCAAAGTCAATCATCCAAAACACTTTTCTACATTATGTTTAGATGATATCTTGTCTTTGGAATTATTTAAAATAATGGAAGAGTGTGAGGATGAAGAGCAAGAATCCTATATTGATGATGAGCTTGATGTTGAGCAATCCTCATTGATTTCCCAACCAACTGAACCATTCATGAATGAAGATGGCAAGGATAAGGACATGGTATTAGAGTCAAAAAAAAAAAAGAAATCAAGCACAAACCTCGTAAAGACTCTAGTCCATTTCGGGGTAAAAATACTAATAGGGAAGTTATTCCAAAATTGAGGGTTATTCCTCATTCTAATCACTTTTCAATATTATGCTTAGTGGATGTGATAAAAGTCGAATCACCCAAGCAAATGATGAATTTTGAAAATGAGGAGGAAGATTCTTACATTTTGGAGTTTGTCCTTCCAAATGGGTTTACTACAACCCCAATATTGAAGGCCAAGGAGCTTAAAGATCAATGTCCGTTTAGTGGTTATTTAAGATTCCCAACGTTTCCAAATGAGCCCACATGAAGTTTGATGCAAAATTGGGTAAGCAGTTCAAGTCTTCAAAGTGGTGTGATAGAACATTCCTCATCATGCCCTCATATTTGCCCAACACACCCCGGAGATGTATTGATCAAAAGTTGGGCCGGCGTTTCAAATCCTCCAAGTGGAGACATAAATAATTATCAACAAGGTATCTTGATGAAGTCTGAGTAGTAAAGATAACTGAGTCACGCCGCGATGTTAAACCAGGAGCTGCTTGGGAGGCAAGCCAAGGTATTTTGTTTTTTGTATTATTTTTATATAATTGACATCAGATCTTTGCATCCATGGTGCCACAGGTATGTTTCTAACTCCCTTGTTTTTGTTTGATGCATTGGAGACATTGCATGATTTTAAGTTGAGGGTGGGGCTACTTGTGGGTGTGATGTCCTCCTGAGGTTCTTGTTGCCATACCTCTTTTACCCAGAGTCTTGTCCCTAGTAGAGCTAGTATGTTTAGGCGTATTGTGTTTTTTTGTGATGTATTAATGCTAACTGGAGAAAAATAAGTATCTAGAGAAGTTGACATATTTTCGTTGATTTTTAAGACTGATAAACACCTCTCCATTGGTCTGTTTTATAACTATGTGATATGCATTTATATGTGGCTACTGTGAATCTTTTTATGGCATTAGTACTAGGGACATGATAATCACTGCTAAAATTGCATGAACCGAATAGGTAGTAGCTTGTGATCTACCATTGTGCCATATGTGTGTGAGGTCTTACTCAATTCCGTATGTGTGTTGAATCTAGAACTTTCCTGGTTAGTCATACCTTGGTTGAAAGATAGAGGTTAGGAAAGGATCATAGGCCGTTTTGATTTTTAAGTTACTTTTTGGCCTAAATGACCTTCTCTGTATGCATAATATCTCTTGATCCCTATTTTGAGCCTGAATTGACCATTTCTTTCTATGACACCTATCACCTTCCTATTTAGATCATAGTGAACCTGTTTTTGCCCTAGTCCTCCTTGGACACTGTGCACCTTGACTTAGGTAAACAACCTAAGTTGAGGGTGGCTATCATAGGGGTGCGTGATGTAAACTAGGTATGAAGAAAGGTATAATAAAAGGAAAAGAATAATTAAAAAAATAAAAAGCTGGGTGGTGTGGAAGAAGAATAAGAAAAGAAAAAAAATGAAAAAAGAAAAGCCACATCCATCCTGAATAATGTGTGATCAACAAAAGGAGAAAAAAAAGAAAAAGGTTAATAAGTGAACCCCAAAAGATAAGGTAGTGCCAAGGAGGCTTAGTCACTCTAAATATCATTGAATATCATACCAACCCTAAGCCTACATTACAAGCCAAAGAAAAGACCTATAGTGATCCTAACTTACCTGTCTGGATACCTTGGTAATGAAAATAAGGGAAAGCATATAGTATTTGACATATATTGATTGGAATTTCTTTCTGAGAGTGGGTGTCTCTTGACCTTCCCTGCATTGACATGCTTGATTTCATACATGAGTTAGGAGGGACTTCTTTGTTGTAAGGGCATACAGGTTCTATCACTAGCTGCCTACTTGTTTGGGTAGTGTGACTTGTATATATGCATGGTTGTTGTTTATAACTTGATGCCAAATCTTAATTCCTGTGTGTCACATTGTGCATCTTCATTTATAAACATAGTTGTATTTATAAGTAATTGAACTTGGAGAGTTCCATGTGTTTTGAGCTAAAATTAAAAATCAACTGCCATAGGTATCTTATGTTTTTCTTGGTTAAGCATCGTAGTTTTGTGTTTTGGTTGCTTGAGGACAAGCAATTGTTTTAAGTTGAGGGTGTGATATGTGAGCAGATGCTAACACATTTGAGGCTTTTAACGAGGAATAATTGCTAAGTCTTAAGCAACTTTTGTTGTTTTTGATTGTTTTTAGTGTTTTAATGCAGATACAAGTGATCGAGGAGGAAACCAAAGGAAAGAGGAATAAATCAGCTGAAAATATGGTGTAAATAAGCTGAAGTGTGGCTAACACCATTTCTGACGCGCCGTCAACCATGGGACAGTCTATCAAAGTTACCATCAAGCTTAGACAGAACCTAAGGAGTTGAGATGAAATATGATATTGTCTTGGAAGTGCCGTCAAATCTGTGACGAGGTGTCAAAATTGTCATCAACCTAAAGCAAATCATGCTGAGTTCCAGTAAAGATATGATGATATTTTTCATGCACTGTCACATATTTAATATGCCATCAGAATTGCCGTCAGAAGAATACGAAGACAACAATTCAGTAGAATCTTTGACGATATCTTGCACACGTCGTCAGACGTCTGACACACCGTCAAGATCGTTGTCGTCTAATTCGAAGAGAAAACTGAAACCTTAAGTTTTTTTTCCTTATTTAGAATCAACTATTTAAAGACTTGTTTTAGGGTTTCTATTGATTATCTATCTGGCATTACCCTAGGGAAGAGAGGCACGTAACATTGCTCTTTTACATTAATTATTCTTCTTGTTTTTATCAACTATTTTTGGGTTTCTACCTTGTAATTAAATTGAAGAAACTACTTTTTGTTTTTCATCCATTCGTAAGTTTATCCTTAGCATCATGATTCAACTTGTTATTTCGTTCATCAAATCATGAGCGGCTCAGAGTTATGGGATCCATGGAGTAGGGTTTGATGGGTTACTAGGTATTTAATGGATTCAAAGAGTAGTAGAACGTCTTGAAATTCCGTTGTTTTTACTAAAATCTATTGGTTGTAAACATTAGATTATGCCTTAGGTTTTATTTGCTTCTAACGGAGAAATAGACTAGAGGTCGTTAATTATCAACAGGGACTCGAAAGCTACCAACCTTCTGTTTAATGATTGATGTCATAACTGGATTAATCTACCTGAGATAACATCCTATTGGAAATAGATAAGTTATGTGAGTTTGAGAGAATTAGATAATAAATTGTTTGGTGAGGTCGAGAGATAAGTCAGAAAGTATCATAGTCAAGGATAGTCTGTTGTTTTACTTACTTCAAGAATCCCAAGCACTACCTAGTACCTGTAAAGTCCCAAAAGCCATGGTGAACATAACTATGGTTTCCCATTTATATTGATTACAAACATTAATATTGAAGTGAAAACATTACTTGATACTTTCAAAACCCCCCATCTTAATTTTATATTTTCGTACCATTTATTTGAATTGAACTTGTAGATATAGCTTCAAATTAGCTTAATCGCCACTCACATTGTTCCCTGTGGATTTGACTCCAACTCCAAAGTTTGGTAAATATATTGACGATAACCGCCTTACACTAATTTGAGGTGTAAGTTGAGCGTTATCATTGCCACAGCTCAATTTTACCAAAAGATTTGATTTTAAGTTTGAAAATGGTTTTATTATTAAGTGGCGAAAGATAAAGTTTGTTTTGAAAAGGATTCTTTTACATTTAAAATCAGAATCTCCACTTGGCATAAATATGGTATGCTAAGTCACCTTTGAAAATCCTTTTCCAAAATGATTTTGAATCTTGAAAATTGGCCCATGAATAGAGATTTCGAATAAGGAATCTATTCACTGAAGAGAAGGTGTTATGCACCCCTCGGTCCCGTTGTTTGACCATAGTCACTTCGTGGAGAATATTGGATAGCATGATACTATGGAATAGATAAACCAACAAAACACATAAACAAGAAAAGAAACAACCAAAACAATCAAAAATCCATAGTGTCAAGTCCAATTTATTACAAACCAAAAATAAAAATATTGAAATAGAAATATAAACTATTCTAATTGCCCTAGCTATGCTTTACCCGATGTCTCATCCTGGATCACTATCATCCGTTGTATACATGATACTTTGTGGCATTCTTCTATAAATGTATATAAGTTTTCTCGAGGCATTCCCCTGTCAAATGAGTACAATTAATTCAAATGCGATTAAAAAAAATCATTCAACAAACCTTAAAAAATCCACATTCCCCAAATATGCCTACCTAACCTATTATTTTCCTACCAATTTCAACCTATTATGCTACTATCGCGTTCAAAAACATCAAAATAAATCAAGTTAACAATTTAAATAAACCAAATGAAGTTACAAATTAGATAACTTTCAATACCACCCCAAATTAAGATTTACCCCTAAATTGAACCAAAATCACTTGATTATCCAATTCATATGATCAATCAATCTTTATCAACAATCACACATAATGATTCACACATATCAAAATCATCGAAAACATAATCCGCAAATCATAAATCCACCACATAAAGAAACAAATATATAAAAATAATTGAGAATGAGATGAGAAATAGACCTCAAACAAAATTCCTTTTGGTATTATTATAATAGAATACCAAAACTCCAAAATAACAGCTTTGAAGAAGAGCCACAGACCTAACATTGATCAAAAAAGACCAATGAACATACTAGAATATCAAAAAAACACTGATATAAAACTTATTCAATCCATTTAAGAGCCAATAGATCCAATTTTCTGGAATTTCCTGACTGTTGATAGTGGCTTGTTACTAAAACTAGTAGCAGACGTTGGCTCGTGGAGTTTTCCCAGTGAGACTCACCAAAAAACTCAAATGAAGGGCATGAACTAATGCTAATGGTCACAGATTTTTGTGGTTCTAGGGGATTTGGATGTTTCAACAGTGTTTTTTATGGAGTTTTGGGAGGTGGTGGTCAGATTTCATAATAGGGCGGGGATTTTGGGGAAATTTCATCGAAAAAACTCGATCGGAGCTAATTTTTTCCCTTTTTGTTCACTCTCTATTTTTCTCTCAATCTCCCCTCTCACTCGCTATTCACTGGTTCTCTATTCTCTCTCTCTCTCTCTCTCTTTCTCTCTTAGAGATATCCTCTATGTGTAGTGCATGTTTTTTTCCAGTGACTATGAACCTGTGCAGTATTAAAGTATTTTTGTAAGGCTGTGTGAGTATCGTGAGAGTGTATATGTAATCTTTGTACAGTAAGGTGTATGTGAGTATTTTGTATATGTGTATTTTATAAGGTATTCTATTATGGGGAATAAAAACGTGAGTGGGGTTAGGATGGGGTAGGAGGTTAGTGGGTTAGGGGTTGTGAGGTGATAAGGTTCCTAAATTAGTTAGGGTAGGTTGTTATTAGTTTCTTGAGAATTTTTATTTTATTTTTAGTGGAGAGATCATCACATGGGGGTGAGGTACATGGTATAGTAAGGGTAAATAGATAAAAGTTGATTTTAGGAGGGAAAAAATTATGTATCTACATCATGACCCTCTTTGGATGTAAACAAAAAGTGTCTTCAGAAAGAAGTAGACAACGAGATAGAATTTTGAACCTACGATTATTCAAAAGAAAGAAACAGAAGGAAGGAGGGAAATCAAGTCATGATTTTGGTTATTCTACTTATTGCAAGTTATGTAGGAGTCAAGTCATATGTAGTTTCAGGGTTAACAATAAGAAGGACTATACCGAGATGGAGAGTCGAGTGAGGTCCTTCTGCTACTCTGTCATTACATCAAAAATTAAAAATTACAAGTCATACCGATAAATAATACTACAAAAGTCTTATCTATGCAGCTTCTTTTAACTCTTGAATTGAGTTTCTGATGCTTTCAAAAGTGACAGAAGGTATGATCTTAGGAATAGATTCTTTCCCCATACAAAATTTGGTGTTGGAGATAAACTCAAAAATTGACCATATTCTATTGGTGGTACTTCTGAGATTGAGCCTGGAGTTGAAAAGCTTCACCATTTTCTCCAGGTGGGCTCCTAACTTACAATTTCTTTGTCTTTCAATTTCTTCACCCTGTTCTCTAGGCGGGCTTCTAACTTACAATTTCTTTGGCTTTCAGTTTCTTCACCCTGTTCTCTGGGTGGGCTCCTGATTTACTATTTCTTCAATCTATTGACTTTTAATTTCTTTACCTTGTTTTTCAAGCAGGCTCCTGACTTGTTATTTCTTCAATCTGTTGACTTTCAATTTCTTCACCTTGTTGCTTAACTTTTAATTTCATCACCTTGTTCTTAAGGCGGGCTCCTGACTTACTATTTCTTCAATCTGTTGACTTTCAATTTCATCACCCTGTTCTCCGGGCATACTCTCAACTTTCAATTTCTTTTACTCGATTCTTCAGGCAGTCTACCTAATTTCATCACCTTATTCTCTGGGTGGGCTACCGACTTGCAATTTCATCACCCTGTTCTTTGGGCAGGCTCTTGACTTGTAATTTCATCACCCTATTCTCCGAGTAAGCTCTTGACTTGCATTTCATTACCCTGTTCACCAGACGGGCTCTCAACTTGCAATTTCATCACCTTGGTCTCCAAATGGGCTCCCAACATACAATTTTATCACCCTATTCCTCGGGAAGTCTTTCGACTTTAAATTTCTTTTACTTTGTTCTTTGGGCGGGCTCCCAACTTGCAATTTCATCACCCTATTCTCTGAGAGGGCTCCAGACTTGAAAAATTATTACCTTGTTCTCCAGATGGGCTCCCGACTTGCAATTTTATCACCCTGTTCTTTGGGCAGGCACCCGACTTGTAATTTCATAAACCTGTTCTCCAAGTGGGCTCCCGACTTTCAATTTCATCACCTTGTTCTCCTAGTGGGCTCCGGACTTGAAATTTCATTATCCTATTCTCCAGGTGGGCTCCCCACATTAAATTTCATCACCCTATTCTCCGAGCGGGCTCCCAACTTGCAATTTCCTTACTCTGCTATTTGGGTGAGCTCTTAACTTACAATTTCCTCACCTTGTTCTCTAGGCAGGCCCCAGACTTGTAATTTCATCACCCTATTCTCTGGATGGGCGCTGGACTTGTAATTCCATCACTATGTTTTCGGGTGAGCTCCTGATGTTCAATTTCTAGGCAAACTCCCGACTTGCAATTTCATCACTTTTTTCTCCAGGTGGGCTCCTGAAATCTTAATGAAAACTAGAACAAAAATTATCCCAAACAAAGATTATGATAAAGAAAGTTTCCAAAAAAAGTAAAATCTCATTTTCTAGGAGGATACTAAAGAGTAGTTCCACATTGCCAAAAAAAAAGAGAAGTTCCATATAACAGGAATTAAATTTTCTTTTTTGAACAAGTTTATCATCAAATAGCTTTTGCGGGTATCAAACCCAATCACAACTACTTTTAACAATGCATAATGCAAAGATGAATCAAGATTATGATTACCAAATTCACCTTTTAAGGATAAAATTGAATGACCGAGACCAACAAGTCTATCTCTTTAGATTAAAAGTGAGAGATTTTAACTAAAAAGTGCATCTTTAGGATTAAAAACTCAAATTATGAAGTGCACCTCCTAGCTATGAGACATGAAATACCCAAATTAGAGAGTGTGTCTCTGATGGGTACAAGATAATAAGTTTAACCATAATTTTGATTACCAAACCTTTACAGCAACACTACCCCTTGTATTTGCAGAAATAAGGAATTGTATCTCTAATATTTTCACTTTGAAGAATTTGATTTGAAGGTAGCAAGTGTTTCTGTTTCATACAAAGAAAATTTGTGAATTTAAAATATGGTGGTTAGTTTGCGACATTGGCTATTGAGGCAATTGCTCTTGTAGTTGTCCCATTTAGTTTTGCTTCCAACTAAAGGAATATTTCATCGACTTATTGCACCCTTGACTCAAACTTAGATTATTAAAGTGACTCTAAAACAAACACAGTATCTCGAACCTTGGTATTTTCTTGATTCCCTAAACTTGTTTTTGACAAAACTTTCTGTTGTCTTATTTTGGCTTACAATCATGTTTCTTCCATGTGTTGACCTGTTTTCTTGCTTTATGCAATTGAAGAAGTTAGTAGCAAGTTTTGAAATTCAATATCACTTGTTTTAACATGGACTTGACTCAAAGGCATGAAAAAAATCATTTTCTATTCGAATGACTGACTCAAAAGGACAAAAATAAAAATATAGATAAGAAAGAAAAAACAATGATTGTCCCTTTTTTAAACTAAAGAAAAGATATTTTTTTTTTTTGAAAATGACAATTAATTCTAGTGATTATGCTATGCATTTTCAGATTAAACTGTCTGATCTTTTCATCCAAAATTTCCACCAATTGTTGTTGAGTTAATGACCTTGAAACTGAGTTACTTCCTTGGGTCAATTATACTCAAAGACTTCATTTGACTAGTGATGCCTTGAAGGACTTTATCCAACAAGCCTTTCTTATTTTTCTTTCTCTTATCTCACCATTTCCTTATGCTGTCCATGAGGGTTTTCACCAATGAGACTCTAAGAGACTTTCCCATTTTCATTCTCTTCACTCATAATTGTCTAATGGTGCCCGTGAGGGTTTTCACCAATATGACTCTCATTTTTACCGCTCTTAAATTTCCATCGCCTTATGGTGCCCTTTAGGGTTTTCACCAATAAGACTCTCTTATTTTTATTTCTCTCCTGATTCCTTATGCTGAGGAAGACAATTAGTACCCAAATGCATCATCATATCCATTGCATACTTATCCTTAACATTCTCAAAGATTGATCTAAAGGTCTTTCTTTGGTTGTAACTTAAATTTTGGACAGGGTTAGAAAGAAAGAATGGCATAAAGCTTAAATGACACTTGAAGTAGGATGAAATTTACAACTTTTGGAATCAACTCAAACAATGAAGATTAACTCATGCTCCATTTTCTTTTGACGAGGTAATTCTAAATTGTTCATTTGGTTGGACTGAGCCCAAAGTAGGGTTGCCTATGTATCTCACTCTCGAGAGAGAAGAATCAGGTCAAACGTAGTTCCAACAACTTGTTCTTTTGCTTGATTCTAATTTCTTTTCTTCTCTTTTTTTTGATTCATTTTCTCTTTGGGGCCCTTTTTTACTCTATTTTTCTTAACACTTTTCTTTTTTCTTTCTTTTTTACACACTTTTTTCTCTTTTTTTCTTTTGAAATTTTTCTGACTCTATTTTTTGTACTCGACACTTTTTCTTGACCTTTGTTAACTCTATCTTGATTCTAAAAGAGGGGTATGAAAAAAAATTAAATTAAAGCTCAAATAGGGTAAACAAAGGATAACACAATGTTTGGATAGTAGAATGGAATGCCTTCGTCATATCAATCCTCAAAAATGCAAGTACATAATATGTAATATGAAAGTGGGAGATAAAGATAATTTATGACATTTTTTACAGCACTAATTTGACTTGAGCATGAGTTTTACTTCTTTTTCTACACTTGTCAAACATACAACTCCACCTTTGTTGTACATCCCTCACATCGAATGACCCATGCTTTTGCGGAACTGATTTTCTTCTTGTTTCTCTTGATATAGGATTGTGCATCCACTATTTGACCTAAATGAGATATGTCTTTTGATTGACGAATAAGTTATTCTTGTGATTCCCAAAATAATTGCCTAAATTTCAAATAAGGCTTCAACTTGGTCACTAAATGTCTCAATACTCTACCTATTTTCTCATATGCTTTATCTTTTTAACCTTAGCCTACTAATTAAATGTTTCATGATTAAACTAGATTTTAAGACCTTACTGAAAATTCCTCAAGCATGTCAGAACACTAGAAACAACATATAATGTATTATATGAAGAAGACAAATAAAAAACTTAAAATAAGACAAAACAAGGGACACCATATTTCATTGAAAGAAAAGATAGAAGGGTTTAAATGAAGACGACAAACCAACAAAATAAGATAGATTCTAAACTATAACCCTGAAATAATCTTAAAAAAATAAAAAGAAAAACAAAATAAACTACCAACAATCCTTCCAACTAAGGAAAGGTGTGACTTCCCAATTGTTGAGCTTAACATCTTAGCCACTGATTTGCACATCATCATGACTAGAGCTTCCACCACTGTCCAATATATTTCTTTAACAAATAAGTTCTAGATCCCCATGCTTAATTCATTGATTCCCATGTATTATGCATTACCATGTGTTGGTGAAGTATTCTATGTGATGCTCTTAGTGACAATATTTTGCACTACGATCAATTTTTCTTGAATCATCCTTTCTATTTCTCTTTTCAAAGCACGACAACCCTTAACACAATAACCCTGAACTTCGAACTTATATGTACATCATACATGAGGATCAAAATTTTGTGAATATAGGTCAGGAGTGTACCCCAGAAGAGGAGTGACCATTCCCAACTGTTTCAAACTCTGGGATAAACTAGTATACGATTACCTAATTGGTGTAAAATTATCCTTTGACTTCCACCTCTTTACAAACTTTGACCTTGGTTGAAACTTGTATTTAGAGGTTTATTGATAAATTTATGGGGATATTGAGGAGGATGTTGAGGGACCGGTGCATGCCATTGTGGATAAGAAGATTGTTAATCATACAATTGTGCATTATAAAAAGGACACTGAGAAGTGGAATGGAATATCTTGGATTTTGAAAAAAGGAGCCTTATTGCAGGTATGTATATAGATTTGGTCTATAAGCTAGGGATTGAGGCTGATAGTATTGGTGAGTTGGACCTTTCGAGCTCTGTTTTGACCCTGGCACCACAATAATTATGTTTCCCTTATTCTTCCCTTCAGTTTTCCTTAACTGATTGTAATATCATCTCAAATGTTTCACGGCATCCTCATATCTATATGCTATTCAAATTTCGATATCCCAAAGCATGGATAAAGGTTGACACTTGAAGACATACCCTAGTCTTTATATAAAACATCTTCATACCCCACAAGTCCCATGGAACGTTTCATACTATTTTCTGCACTCTTCATTTTTCCAACCATTTTATCTGGCCCTTTTAGCATGCTAGGCTTCTTGGTAAGAAATTTGGTGGTCGAGTTAACTTAAATTTAGAATTATGAGAAGATACAGGAAGCACAACCATTTGGTGAATAGCCATGGAAACCTCAGTATAGTGTTAAGCAACAAAATCAGAGAAGTATGCTTATACTAAAGATTTAAAAGGGTGGTGAAAGTATTCGGATGTAGTTTCCGTGGAATGAATTCTGAGGCATGATGTGGTTCATCAATAATAGTAGGAAACTAAGTTTGCAATTATGATGGAAACCTCAAGGTATTTGCTAAGTCAATAGTGGGAAATGAAGGAGGAGACAACCCACTAGCCCAAGCTCGATACAATTTCCATCATTTGTTGCCTTAGTCTCATAATCTCTTGCTTTGAACTCTCATTTTTCTAACTCTTTGTTTCGTCCATGATGTCACTCTCTATATCCTTGTTGGACTTAACTAACCCTTTCTTGGATTTGGTGTAATGTGGAAAACCAGCCAGAATGCCACAAACTAACCAGCTTAAACTAATTGAGCAATAGACAACAAATGCGTTAGAGTTCAACACTTCCTCAAAAAAAAATTCTTTTGAAAAGATCACTGAACCCAAGAAGGGCACCTCCGTATACCACCCCTGAAAAGAGAGAATCAGGTGTGTATAGTTCGTGAAGTTTTTCCACAAAATGACCAATCAAATTCTTTTTATTTTTCTTGAAAATTTTAAAGAAAAGAAAATAACAAAGTGTCAAAAGAATTGACGAAAATCTATTTGAATTTTTCAAGTTTAAATCCTCTATGAAAAATGAAACCTGTGATTACCAAGAAAAACTCTTTTTGTATTTTTCATATGGAGAAATGTATGGCTTAACTAATCTATTACCAAATTGATTCTTTTTTTTTTTTTTGAAAAGATATTTACACAATATTTTAAAAAAAAATTGATTTTGAAACTCATACAAAAATAAATCCTAAAATTATCAAAGAAAAAATCTTTCTGTATTTTTCAAATAAAGCAACACGTACATACATTTAATCTAAAATGAAGAGAAGGTCTCTTTTTTTCCTTTCTTTTTCTTTTATCATTATTTTCAAAAGATACTGACAAAAATCTTTTTGGATTTTTAATTTTGAAATTCATCCCAAAATGAAACCTAAGACTATTAAGGAAAATCTTTTTGTATTTTTCTTTTCAAGACATATGTGAAACACCTACTCTAAATGAAGAGTGACAAAAATCTTTTTAGCTTTTTAAAATAAGGTCACTGAACCCTAGAAAGGTTGCCTACACATCTCACTCTAAAGGGAGGAGAATTAGGCATGCTGAGCTCATCCGATTGGACAATTAAACAATAACGGACATACTGAACCATGACTTGAGAGACACGACCATAAACAGATGATGAAAAATGTCAATAAAATCTTTTTTGAGTTTTTAATTTAACACTTCAATAAAAATGGCATTAATAACAATGAAAGAAAAATATTTTTATTATTTTTGTTATATGAAATGTACAAAACTTCTACCATATTTTTTTTTGAATTTTTCTTTTATAAAAAGTTCCTATTGAAAAAAGAATATTTTTTAAATTTTTGAATTTGAATGCTTGCTAAAGAAAACAAAAGGAAAATCATTTTGATGTTCTTCTTGTTTTTTGAGAAATGAGTGCAAAAGGTAAAAAAATATTTTTGAATTTTTGGATTGTGAAAAACAAAGCCATTAAAAACTCTAAAAAACTATGAAACTCTTTATTGACTCTTTTTTTGTCTTTTGTATTTTCCTTTTTGTCTTTTTTTCTAACGTTACCTAAACACACACTTACCCTTAATTCTACCACATGCTTCCCCCATATCAGTATGTCAAATGACCATGTTACCTTTAAAGATGCAATAATTAGCACGTAGGGATGCTTAGGAGTGAGTCTCCTACAGAGGACCAAGTGGGTCCTGCTAGGTCTCTATATAATGCAGATAAGCATGACCTAAAGGCTAACCTAGGTTGGGGTCCATAAATAAAGTTGTTTGGGGGAGCATATGATTGATAATGGTTGTGATATCTTTCCACCCACTCCATACGTCCGACAGCTCCCCCTCCTAAAATAAGGGTGACTTATCTAAAGGTCGTGTACATGACGTGTACTCTGGGACTTGATGCGAAAAAAGTGACCAGGGAAATACATATGATTCTAGATATAAAACGATAACACAAAAGAAAAATTGTAAACACGTACACGTAGATAATAAACAATGATAAAATGATAAAACATACAACAACACAAACAAAAATATTTATACACCTATAGTGTCAAGCTAAGCCGATACAACTCAAAAAATGAAGCTTGAATTCAAAAAAAATCCAGAGAAAAGTCGCCAGAGCTGTCACACTTCATATTTATGAAAAGATTTTATTTTAAGTTTGAAAGGGTTTTTATTATTGAGTGACAAAAGATAAAGTTTGTTTCAAAAATGATTCTTTTACATTTAAACTCAAAGTTTCCACTTGGCATAAATCTGGTGTGCCAAGTCACATTTAAAAATCCTTTTTCAAAATGATTTTGGCTCTTGAAAATTTTCCCACAAACAGAGATTCTTATTAAGGTATCCGTTGACCGAGGGAAAGGTGTTAGGCACCCCTTGGTCCCATGTTTCGACAATAGTCGCTTTGTAGAGCATATCGGCTAGTATGACAATATGGAATGTATAAATAACAAAATACATAAACAAGAAAACAAACAACCCAAAAAATCAAAAATCCAAAAATAGTGTCAAGTCCAATTTATTACAAACCAAAAAAAATGATGAAATAAAAATTTTAACTATACTAATTGACTTAGTTATTCTTTACCCAATGCCTTGGGCCTTGATCATGAACCTCCTTTGCGTACATGATACTTTGGGGCATTCCCTGGTGAATGAATACAAGTTTACTTGAGCTATTCCCTGGTCAAATGAGTACAATTGATTTAAATGAGATAAAATAAAATCATTCCACAATCATTCCAGCATTCAATAATCCACAATCCCTATATTTGCCTACCTAACCTATCATTTGCCTACCAATTTCAATCTATCATGATACTATCGCGTTCAATAATATCAAAATTAATCAAGTTACAATTTAAATAAACCAAATGAAATTACAAATTAGATAACTTTCAATACCACCCAAAATTAAGAACTATCCCCAAATTAAACACAAATCATTTTACTATCCAATTCACACGATTAATCAATCCTTAGAAACAATCAATTATGATGATTCACACATTTCAAAATCAATAAAAACATAATCCAGACACAATAAATCCACCACATAAAGTATCAAACAATTAAAATTAACCAAGAATGAGATGAGAAATGGACCTCAAACAAAATTCCTAATACTAAAACTTCAAAATAGTAGCTTTGAAGAAGAGCCACGGACCAAACCTAGATCAAAAAACCCTAATGAATGAACTAGAATATCAAAAACTCACCGATATAAAACTGATTATATCCGTTTAAGAGCCAACAAATCCAATTTTCTTGAATTTTTTGACTGTTGATGGTGGATTTGTTACTGAAAATAGCAGCAAATGTTGGCTCGGGGAGTTTTTCTAATGAGGCTCACTAGAATACTCAAATAGAGGGTGTGAACTGGTGCTACTGGTCATGGATTTAGGTGGTACTGGGGGATTTTTGTTTTTTGACATTGGTTTTGATTGGGTTTTGGGAGGTAGTGGTCAGATTTTGTGATGGTGCGATGATTTCGACAAAATTTTGCTGGAAAAACTCAGTCGGAGCTGATTTTTGGCCTTTTTGTTCCCTTTTTATTTTTCTCTCTATGTCTCTTCTATCTACCTGTTAGTATAAGAGTGTTTTTTGTGAGGCTGTGTGAGTATCATACGAGAATATGTGTGTAAACTCTGTACAGTGAGGTATATATGAGTATTGTGTATATGTGTGTTTTGTAAGGTATTTTGTTATGAGAAATGTAAGTGGGATTAGGGTAGGGTAGGGGGTAGAGAAGTGGTGAGGTGTTCAAATTAGTTAGGGTAGGTTGTTATTTTTTTGTTGAGAATTTGTATTTTAATTTTTAGTGGAAGGATCATCAAATAGGGTAAGGTACATGGTATAGTGAGGGTAAATGGGTAAAAATTGATTTTGGGAGGGATAAAATTATGTGTCTACAGAAGCTACCTCCCAGCATAATCATATAAAAGCTCCTCTAGACATAGTGTCTACTATAGCTCTAGAACTAATGGTTATGGCTCTATAGAATAACTCCAATAAGTTTGTCCTTTAAATTTGATGGCTGGGCAACATACTCAACTTCTTCTAGAACCTGAACCAAGCCTCATACATTGACTCAGACTGCAATTACATGAAATTATAAATCTCATCCTTAAGTTACAATATTCTTGAAGGAGAAAAGAATCACTTCAAAAAATAACTGCGCAACTCATTTCATATAGTGAGAGATTCTCTTAGAAGTTCCCCTAACCCTAATAATGCTTTTACTGTAAGCAAGAAAGGTAGTAACCTCAATCTAAGTGCCTCCTGATTCACACTTGAATATGCATATCAAGTTCAAATTCCAATAAAATTAGCTTGATGTAAGTTTGCATCATCTGTAGGCAATCCCAAAAACACACCCTTAATGTATAAGAGCTGGACTATAGCACTCGATATATTAAACATAATTCCTGGAGGTAAAATAGGAGGAATAATGGCTCCATTCTCTGTTGGCTCAACATACCCCAGATCCTCTTCATCATTGTCATATGGTTGCAAGTACTTATATGCTGGGATCACATAGGCTCATCCACCTCAAACTCTATTTTGGTTTCCATCTAGTGCTACTCAGTAATCTGCTTCAGGTTGATACACAACTAGCTCTGCCTCCCGAGTTAAGCACTGAGCTTCTTCTTCCCTCTTTTAGTTAACATCTTATGCCAATAGCATCTCCATCTATTGGTCAATAATAATCTAAACTCTTTCAAGAAGAGAGAGAGGCACATCATTATGAACTCATTCATGAAAATTGTCTCTATTCATCTATATCATCCTAGTAAGGGATTGCACCTACTCTGTGTGCTAAGCATACACCAGTATATACCCAACTAAGAATGAAAATAGAAAGACCCAAAAACTGTAACAACATCAATTCACAACTCAACACTGTATTCCCCTACAACGGCACCAAAATTTGAGAAAGCCCAAAATACACTTTCACTCTAAAGATGAATGTAGTCATTTTCAAATATAGTAACCCAACAAAGGTTACGGTCGAATCCAAAGTGAATACATAGACTTGTGGATCTCAGATATTTTAATCAGCGAGCAAAAATTGGAAAAGTAAATGAGGGGATTTGAATAGCAATATCAAACAAGGAGCAAATATCAAATTCATTTGTTATTAGTATTATGTTCCCCCAGGCTTCTCAACTTTGTAGGCCTGTCATGCTTTGGTGAACCAACCTGATACCTTGTATGCAGAATCTTATAAGATATGTACCATCTATAATCTTTTGGATGAGTAAATGGATTTCAGTCTTTACATTTTTTTTCTCAGGATGTCGCTTTACTAACCCTTATCTTAATCCCAATTAAATATTACATTTTGAGTCTCTAGTTATTAGATGATAGCTAACCATCTTACTTAGGTAATACCTAGTAGTGTGGATCGATAGTTAAACTTCAAATTACTGTTGTAATTGTCTTTTCCTAGTCACTACTTCTCTTTTGGAGTAAGTAGCAATAATCTAAGAGGGATCTTAACATTGTCCACTATTAAAATAACTATTAAAGTAAAGATAATACAATGCATTCATGGATATCGATTCAGAACAACAATAGAACTTCCCCTACTTCATTAATCTGGCAGGGTTTCCACAACCATAGCTATGGGTTTTTATCCATTTATGCTTGTAAAGTAATCAACAACATTCATGATTGAAACAATAATATGAAATCATAATAAGATAAAGTGAAAACCCAAAAACGTAGCCGAATTATTCTACTGAAGTCGATACAAGAGATTCCAAGACCAAAGTCGGATCTCAAAATCAAAAAATGTTTTTAAGTATCAAGATTGCATTCTTTGGACCAAAAAACACATAAAGGGTATTTATAGTACATGAAGAAACCCTAAAATCAAAGCCCAAATAAAATAGGAGGAAAAAAAAGTGGTGGCCACTTATGGTCCCTACTTGTGCCCTGTCCTTTGGCATAGGTAGTACTTGCAGCCAATAGGAAGGGCTCAAGTGGCGACCGTAAGTGCCAGACCAAAATTTTCTATAAGTCAGCTCTTGAGATTTTCGACTTTTGATATTTGTTTTGACTGCATGTGGTCCACATATACTACATGCAGTCCACAAGTTGACTTAGAAAGTTTCGAGAGTTATCTTTTCTTCTCTTCTTCAATTTCCGTACATACTTTGATCACAAACAAGCCAGAAACTAACTCAAACATTCATAATTGCTCCAATAAGTAGCCAGAAACACCTTTTTTATCTTTTTTATGAACTTAACACCCAATACATGATTTTCTGCAAAATATACCCAAAACACAATACATCTAACAAAATAACCTCAGAAACATGCATATTTTCCTAATTTTAAGTGTCGAAAGTGCTATATTTCTATAGAATATCAATAAAAGGTTGTAATATCAGGGTAGCTTCAGTGGGAGCTATTGTGGCTCACAGTTTAGATGTAGTGGTTCACATAGTAGATATCATTCGCATTAGCCATATCAGTATCAAGGTCAATCAAATAGACCCGTTCAGGCTGCACTCTAGATTACTAATGGATATAAATATAGTTGTAATGATTATTCTGGCCAGGGTAGTGGCCAGTCTTTAAGGGGTTTGTCTTTTGGTTGTTCTAGTCATAGTGGTTAATTTGGGTTAGCCAGATCTTTTGGTTTCAGTGCATCGCCTAGAGCATGTTATGGTTATGCGGCTTTTATCCATTTTCTGAGATAGTGCCCTAGTCATAGAGCGATGGTTCCTTTAGCTCAGTGTGTTCCACCAATTTGGATTGTTCCACCCCCAACTATAGATGGTATGTATAGTCAATAGAGTGGTCCCCAGGGCGCTCATAGGTAGGTAGGATAGGAGATCGTTCAGGAGCCCAGCTAGGTGGCAGGTGTGGTCAATTGTATATTATACCTACTAAACTTGAGGTTGAGTCTTTGAATATTTTTATCACAGGTACGATCTTGGTGAGCCATCAATTAGCTTTTGGTTTATTTGATTTGGGATCCACTTATTCTAGTGTATCTACTTATTATGCATCGTAGTTAGAGTTATCTTGGGATTCATTATCTGTTCTATCTATGTATCTACTCATGTGGGTGATTTTTTAGTAGTGAATTAGGTTTATAGATAATGTGTTATGATTGTTCGAGCATTTGATACTCAAGTTGATCTTATTATGGTAGATATAGTAGAGTTTGATGTGATTCTGGACATGGATTGGTTATCCCACTATAATGTAATCTTGAATTATTTTGCCAATACCGCTATCGTAGCCATGCCCGACATACCCTTAGTTGTGTGGCAGGGAGCTATTATTATGAGTCGGTGAGGATTATTTCTATATTTAGGCTAGGAGACTTATTTCAAGAGGTTGTGCATCTTATTTCACTTATATGCATGATTTTAGTGTCAAGAGAGTGTTGTTTGACTCTGTTCCTATAGTTCATAAGTTTTCTAATATTTTATTAACTGATCTAATAGGTCTTCCTCCAGAGGGTGATATTGATTTTGTTGTTGATCTTGAGCCCAACACTCGATCTATTTCTATTGCACCTTATTGTATGAATCCTATCGATCTTATGGATCTAAACTCTCAGCTTCAAGATCTTTTCTATAAGGGTTTCATTAGATTGAGTATGTATCATTGGGGATCTCCTATCTTGTTCATGAAGAAGAAGGATGGTTCCATGCATAAGTATTGATTATAGGTAGCTTAATAAGGTGATGGTGAATAACCGATATCATATTCCTCATAACAGTGATTTTTTGGCCATCTACAGGGTGTAGTGGTGTTCTTTAAGATTGACTTGAGGTCAGGTTACCATCAGTTAAGGATTTCGGAAGAGGATATCCTAAAGAAAGCCATTAAGACTTGATATGTTCACTATTAGTTCCTAGTGATGTCTTTTGGATTGACTAATGCCCCAGCCGTATTTATGGATTTGATCAACTGCGTGTTTAGACTTATTTGGATTCCTTTGTGATTGTGTTCATCTATGACATACTTTCGTATTAGAGGAGTAGAGAGGATCATATGAAGTATTTGAGAATTGTGCTCCAGACTTTAAGAGATCATAGGCTTTTTACCAAATTCTCTAGGTGTGAGTTTTGGCTTGAGTCGGAGATATTGCTTGGGCATGTGGTGTCTAATGATGGAATTATGGTAGACCCAGAAAATATTGAGGCTATTCATCATTGGGACAGGCCTACATCTCCGTCTGAGGTTCGTAGCTTCATTGGTTTGGTCGATTACTACAGTCGATTCGCTGAGAGTTTTTCCTCTATTTAAGTGTCAATGACTAGATTGACTCGAAAGAAAGTTCCTTTATAATGGTCTGTGGATTATGATTCAAGCTTTGGAAAGCTTAAGGGATTTCTTACTTCATATCCTATTTTAGATCCCTATTGAGGGTGAGGGATTCACCGTATATTATTATGTTTCAAGTGTTGGTTTGGGTTTTGTGTTAATACAGTAAGATTGAGTTATTTCTTATGCATTAATATATTTGAAGGTGCATGAGTGAAACTACCTCACTCATTATCTGGAGTTGGTGGTGGTAGTTTTTGCGCTTAAGATTTAGAAACATTATCTCTATGGCATACGTTGTGAGATTATCATAGTCTTTAACATCTTATGACCCAAAGAGAGATTAATTCTAGGTAGCATAGGTGGATGGATTTTCTTAAGGATTATAACATCTCTATTTTGTATCATCCGAGCAAGGCAAACATGATAGCAAATGCCTTGAGTCGAAAGGTAGTGAGTTTGGGTAGTTTGGCTTCTATCTCAGTTTCCGAGAGCCAATGGAATGGGACATCTATTCCTAGCCAACTTGATAGTACTACTTAATATTCTAGACCTTAGGAGGATTTGTTCTAGTGTGAGCCTAGGTCTCACTATTGGAGAAGATTCAGAGTCCTCTGTTTGAGGATATAAAACTTTACATCATTCGTAATCAAGTGGTGAGTGGTGAGTTAAAGGTGACTACCATAGATTCTAAAGGTGTTTTGAGATTTAATAGTCGCGTTTATGTTCAGAGGGATAATGACTTTATTAAGTTGATTTTGCATAAGTCGCATAGCTTTAGATATTCTACTCACCTGGGTATGACTAAGATGTATAGAGATTTGAGGCAGCATTATTTATAAAGTGGTATGAAGAGAGATATGGAAAACTTTATAGCTTGTTTCCTATGTTTTCAACAGTTGAAAGTCGATCATCAGAGACCTAGTGGCTTGCTTCAGAGGTTTCCCATTCTCGAGTGGAAGTGGAGTAGTTTACCATGGACTTTGTTAGTGTTTTGCCTCGCACCTCCTGTGTTTTCGATGGTATATAGGTCATTGTAGATTAGTTGACCAAGTCGGAACATTTTATTCCCATTCAGGTTTCCTTCAATGTTGAGAGGTTGGCCTATATCTATATTCGTGAGATAGTTTACTTTCATGGTGTGCCTATATTTATCATATTAGACTGGGGTTCAGTGTTCACTTCTAGCTTTTGAAGAGCTTTTCACGAGGATTTAGGTACTCAACTGGATCTTAGTAAAACCTTCCACCCTCAGACCAATGCGCAGTCGGAGCGGACAATTTTTGTTCTTGAGGATATTCTTTGATCCTTGTAATGGGTTTTGGAGGTTAGTGGGAGCAGCACTTAGCTTTGGTAGAGTTTGCATATAATAAAAATTACCATTTGAGTATTGAGATGGTACCTTTTGAGGCTTTATATGGTAGGAAGTATCATTTTTTGATTGGGTGGTTTGAGACCTATGAGATTAGACCCCGTGGTAGTAACTTGCTTCAGGAGTCCTTGAATAGGGTCAGGGTAATTCGGGATAGGTTGAAGGCAACTCAGAGTCGGTAGAAGGCTTACACACATCATAGAATTTAGGTCTTAAGGCTTGGAATTGGTGACAGGGTTTTCCTCCGTGTATTACCCATGAAGGGTGTGATAAGGTTCAGTAGGAAAGAAAGCTCAACCCCAAACATATTGGACTTTTTGAGATTCATAGCATAGTTGGTGAGGTGGCTTATGATTTAGCCTTACCCCTAGATTTTTCAATTTTCCATCCAGTTTTCCATGTTATCATGTTGCGGAGATACATTCCTGATCTGTCTCATGTGCTTAGATGTGAATCAGTCCAACAACAAGCACCTACCTGTGCAAATAATCACCAATATCATGTATAAACACAAGTTCAAGAAAGAACACACATTAGTAATCACTAGGCATCAAAACCCTTTACATTTGATTTCAAAACATTTATTTATAAGTCATAATCCATGTCTAAAACACATGGTATTTGAGATAAAAACAAGGGATAGAGTCACATGCCTTGGACTATTTGATTCACCAAAGGATCTTGACTTACCTTTTTCCTTGAGAAGGATACCCTTGGAACCCTAGCATCCAATTCTTCAAAAATGCATTTGAGAGAGTATTTAGGATGTTTGATCCACTCAAAAATGTGTTTTAGGAAGCCATATATAATTATATAGTGAGGGGAATTAGGGTTTTGAGGGTAGGAAATGACCATAGGATCCTCAACTAAAAGCTAGAAAATGATCATCCAGATGGGTACGACTCACTTGAGTCTATCATACCCTAAGGTACGAGTGGTACCCTAAATCGTACCCTAGGCTTCACCTAGGACTCACATTCTAGTTTGGGTACGACTACACTACCTAGACTTGTATCCAAAGGTTATAACTTGTACTCTAAACCGTACCCTTGACTAGTACTAAAGATAGTCTACTCAAGTTCAAGACCACACTCTATATGACTAGGTTTGGTATGACTCGTACCCTAATGTACGATTGAGGGAAGGCTAACTCATACCTAGGATAGTGTGTATCCCCTACCACACTACCTAGGGTACTAGAGGAGTCACCAAAGTCGTATACAAGGGTACGAATGGTAACCTTAGTTGTACCTAGTCTAGTGACTTCAAACGTGAAAATTTTGTAAGGGTCCAAAGTCTAGGTGTTTCTTAATCTAAGTATCTTCTAAACCTTAATCATTCCATCAAAATGACAATAATAACATAATTATACCTAGAAGGTCACTAAGCCTTGATCATTACAATAAAATCTATTAAACATAATTCAGGATCTTAAATAGGTACCCATACCAATTATTCACGGTCAATAAGGTAGCTATCCCAACTCTATTTTAAGACTAATCACAAGTAGAAATACTAACTAAAGTAATCAATTATATAACTATAATCCATCAAAAGACTCAGATACTTGTGGAGATGCTCAACATTTCACCTAAGAGAGATCCTTAAAACCTAACAATTTACAATACACAAGAAAATAAGAGTACAACATATAAACACTTTGAAAAAGATTAAGAAACATCTCAACTTGCCTTTAAAGAAGATCTGCAAAGATAAACACAGTTGGAAGATCAACAGAAAGCTCAAATCCCTCAATTCATCTCCAAACATGGTTAATCTATTTTTTGAAAGTGGTCGCAGTTGTTTGTAAAGTTTCCGAGAAAATTTTTGAGTGAATTAGTAAATTTACATTCTTGTTTATGATTTCTTAATTATTGTGTAAAATATAATGTTCCCAACTAATATGGAACAAAACGGAGTAAAAATTTGCTACTCCTTCATCCAATTTAAATGTCTTACTTCTTTTTTAGGTATATCCCAAAAAGAGAGACTTTTTTCTACATTTGATAATTTTTTTTTTAAATTTTAACATTCTATATGACAAGTCTAAAACTACAAGATTTAAAAACTAAATATTAAATTTCATACTAGTTATCAATATTATCAAAAATAATAGACCCAGATTACTTGTCAATTTGTAAAATAAAAGAGAATTAATTAAAATTTTCTGTGTTACCCTTACAACTGAATTTTTTTTTAAGTCTACGCAAGTTTATATCTTTTTCAAAAAAAACTTTATAAGAGTTAATTAGTAAAACTATTATCTTTATCTAGGGAAAGGGGTCAAATTTACCCCTCTACTTTGAAAAATTAGCTAAATATACTCTTCGTCATACTTTGGAGCAAAATTTACCCTCACTATCATACTTTAGGGTTAAATTTACCATTCTAATCTGTAAAATTGGCTATATATACCCTTCAACATATTTTTGGGCCAAATTTACCCTCGATGTCATACTTTGGGGTCAAATTTACCTTCGTTGTGAAGAAACTTTTCACATGTAACCTTCCTTTAATAGAAAATCTCAAATCAATGTTAAATGCCCCATTTTTTAAAAATAAAACACTCTCTAATCTAACCTGCCCAATACTACTTGAGCCATTAAAATAGTAACGCCCCGAGTATGTACCCTAGATGCTACACGGTACTAGCAACGCCGAAGGACCACCAGCTAACTCATGATTAGTACCTGCCATGAGCACTGAATAATAATAACATTGTAATAACAATGTAACTGATATAAATGTGGAAGTTACGATGAAAACGTCATGAGGTTCATAACTGAAAAATCAATACTGAATACTGAAAAACTAAATACTGAAATATCTGTCTGAAATACTCTAGACTGAAAGCCTCTAACTGTCTGAATTATGGAGTTAATGGGACAAGCCCCCGACTAACTCTGACTACTGAAACTATACTGAAATAATACACTATCCTCTAACTATGAGGACTCACCACTAAGTCTGTTGCTGATAGCCTGGGCTGCTAAGTACGGTCAAGAGCCCATGCGTTTGACCCTGTGATATAAGACATCATAGCATACAAGAAAAGTATGTTTCAGTAATTTGAATGTACTGGTATACTAAGTGATGTAGGCTGATATCCATGGGTTCATATGCACGAACGTTAATTGAATGAGTAACATAAACATAACTGAATGAGAGAATATGAATAAATATATTAACTGTAACAGAGATCATATTTTCAGGTTACTGAGTTTTGAATACTGATTAACTGATATCTGAGTTTACTAATACTGTAGTATTGATATTTAAGTGACTGATTCTAACAGTCTTGATTGATAACCGGGTGACTATTTCTGACAGTCCTAATTGATAATTGGGTAACTGTTTCTGACAGTCCTGATTCTGTATAACTGAACAGAGTTCTATACTGAGACTAAAATTGAAACTTAAATTGTGGGAGATAATCATCTAACCGACATGTTCTAAATAAGATAACTGAGTTGGGGTCCAATCTGTAACCCCAATTGAAAGGTGGTCAATAATGTGCCACGGTTAAAGACAAGTGTCGAGTCACCCTCATCTGGTAGGTGCTCTGAATGAGAACGATGGTACTCTTAACTGGCAGGTAGGACCCCTCATCAACCTTCAACTAGAAGGCTGATGTCTCAACCTACGTTAGCTATGTAGTTTTGGAACACAAGGACTGTTTTTAAGGATCACACCCTTTACTGGCAGGTGAGCCCCCATCCTTGGTTAACTTGGTGTTGAATCCTACTCCCAACTGAATGATACTGAACTGAGTATACTGAACTGGACTGAGGCTGAGTTTACTGAGTTTTCCTGAGTTCTATAACTAATTGAGTTCTACTGAGTGTTGTAACTGATTGAATTCTACTAATCGTGACATGACTAATACAATTCTATAACTTACACTGGCTCTAGGTAAACAGCTAAATTGTCGGGTATTAAATACCCCCAGGACTTGATTGCATCAAAATAAATCATGGCAAAATCTTGAAAACATAATAATGGATAATAATGGATACTTCACCTAAATCCACTCATTGAGATGTTTTAGCAAACACTAATAATTCCCTTACTGATACATGAATGGGCAATACATGCAATCACGCTCTAATGGAACTATTTCATTCACATATGCATTTTACCAAACACATGTGAGGTATAAGTTTACACATGATACTAAATAACATGTAGACATCATAACTTCAATCCCAAATTACCAAATTAAGGGTTTAACATGAAGTCACATGACACTACACACACATTAAGTAATTGCACATGAAATTGTAATAAACCATAGAATAGAAAGCCAATTATCATCATAATCATGAACATACTTAACTCCAACATAGAATTCATGAAATCAATCTAACTTGAAGTATTTAATAGAGTTTCTTGAACTCCAAGGGTGGAAGGAAACCCTTGGATTACACCTCACATACCTCAATGCTTGAATTCTTGAAGATTGATGGTGAAATTCTTGAGATTTAAATCTTGAATGAAAAGCCCTAGGGTTTGTTCTTGACTAATTTGAGAGAGAATGAGTGTAATTTGCTTAAGGGGAGCTGAATTTTGTATTTTTAGGGCTGAATTGTCATGGGAAAATGTCCCATTTGCCCCTGAAGAAAGGGTCTTTTAATGACTAAAAATGGATCCAGTAACGCACAGCCCGACACACCACGTCGATGGGATCGACGCTATGGCCACCGCGTCGCGCCATGTCCGCTTCAACTCACTAGAATTTGACACTAGGACCTGGGAACTGGGAAATGGGTAAAAATATTCATCGATGTGATAGGCAACGTAGCACGACGTGATCACATCTATACACTGGTTTGGACTCCCAAACATGCCTCAAACGATGTTTGAAAAATTCAAAATTCATTCGAGAACACCTACTGACATTCCTGATCATGAAGCAAATTAAATATTGATATTTAATGGTTGTAAGAATCATGAAATAAGATCGCCAACTATGAAGGCTAAAATAACTCTAAGAATGAATACTTAGCTAAAAAATTTCTAAGTCTAGGACCCCTTAACAAGTTTTAAAGGACTGAATTAAGCTTAGAATTTTGCGGGGTCTTACAATATCTCTCCTTGGGAACATCCATCCTCAAATGAGACTGACTAAGATGGGAGAATTGATACATTGAAGATACATACTATACATGCACAACTAAAGCATGATTTCATGGCTGAGACTACTATTATACTTAATTATCTTACTGAACATGCATAACTGATGTATGATTTCATAACTAATATTACTGATAAGCTGAGTTTGTATACTAAAAATGCATATCTAATACATGAGTACATAACTGAGCAGATTCATGAAGGTACTCATAATATGAGAATGATATATAACTGAAGTGATATCTAACTCATAAAGGAAAGTTGATTATGGAATTGAGTAAATTTAAGAAAAATTGTTACCTTGAGTTGAGTCAGAGTTTGTGGAGAAGAGGTGAGGATACTTGGTCTGCATATCTACTTCTTCTTCCTAAGTAGCTCCCTCAATGGACTGATTCTACAAAAGAACTTTGACTACAAAGACTTCTTTCTTAGTCTGTGAATCTCATAATCAAGGATTTGGGCTGGAATTTCCTCATAGGAGAGGCTGTTCTGAACAACTATACTCTCTACAGGGACTACAACTGCTAGGTCACCTATGCACTTCTTTAGCAAGGAGACATGAAACACTGGGTGGACTAAATCTAAGTCTAAAGGCAATTCAAGCTCATAATCTACTTTTCTAAAATGGCTAAGAATTCAGTAAGGACCGATATATTAGGGACTGAGCTTCCCCTTCTTGCCAAACCTCTTCACTCCCTTCATAAGAGATATTCTTAAATACACATAGTAACCAATCTCAAACTCAAGATCCTTTCTACGCACATCGACATACGATTTCTGTTGGCTCTGAGTTTTTCTAAGACTTTCCCTGATCAACTGAACCTTTTCTAAGGCATTAAATACCAAGTCAAGCCCTACCACTATGGCCTCACCCACTTCAAACCAACTAATGGGAGATCTATATCTCCTCTCATAGTGCACCTCAAACGGAGCCATCTGGATGATGGAATGGTAACTATTATTATATGAAAACTCAATTAGTGGCTAATGGTTATCCCAACTGCCCTTAAAGTCAATGGCACACACCCTTAGCATATCTTCTAAAGTTTGGATGGTACTTTCTGCTTGACTATCTTTCGGTGGATAGAAGCCTATAATGAGGTGGACTTGGGTACCAAGACCCTTTAGGAAGGCTTTCCAGAAATAAGAGGTGAACTACGTTCCTCTATCTGAAATGATGGATAACGAAACTCCATGCAATCTGACCAACTCTCTAATATAGAGCTTGGCATAATCCTCGGCTGAATAAGAGGTATGGACTGGTAGGAAATAAGCTGACTTGGTCATCCTATCTATGATAACCCAAATAGAATCATGTTGACGACGAGTAAGAGGAAAACCTGTGACAAAGTCCATGTTCACTTCTTCCTATTTCCATGTGGGAATACTGAACTCCTGCATGGATCCTATAGTTTTCTGATGCTCGATCTTAACATGCTGACATGTCGAGCACTTAGCCACAAATTCTGCAATATCTCTCTTCATTTAACTCCACCAATAGACTTCCCACAAGTCGTGGTACATCTTAGTGGCCTAAGGATGAATAGAGTAGCACTCACCATGCGGTTCTGCAAGAATTCGCTGCCTCAAGTCATCTACACCTGGCACACATAGTCAACCCTGGCAACGCAACACACCATCTCCCCATTGGGAGTAGACCTCTATCTTCTAATCTATGATTGATTCTTTTATCTTAACTAGACTGGGATCTCTGTCCTGCTTTTCCTTCACCTTAAAAACCAGAGATAATTCTGAACTACTCTACACCTATACACTACCTTCTACTGAATCGACTAAGCAAACACCCAGTCGGGCAAGTTGATAAAATTCCTAAACTAACTTCTTCTTATCATCTTCCACGTGAGCAATACTACCCATAGACACCCTAATGAGAGCATCAGCCACTACATTAGCATTGCCCAGATGATACAGGATACTCATGTTATAGTCTTTCAACATCTCTAACCACCTTCTCTAACTGAGGTTTAGGTCTTTTTGAGAGAACACATACTGGAGGATCATATGGTCTATAAACATATCAACGTGTACCCCACACAAATAGTGCCTCTAAATATTTAAGTCAAGAACTATGGCTTCTAATTCAAGATCATGAATGGAGTAGCTCTTCTCATAGGGCTTAAGTAGTCTAGAGTCATAGGCTATGACCTTACCTCGCTGGATTAAAACACACCCCAAACCAACTTTGGAATCATCACAATATACCAGAAACCCATCTAAACCATCTGGTAGAGTCAAAACTAGAGTTGTAGTGAGTCGAGTCTTCAACTCTTGAAAACTGTTCTCGCAAGAATCTGACTACTGCAATTTGACTTTTTTCTGAGTCAACCTAGATATGAGGGATGCAATAGATGAAAATACCTTAACAAACCATCAGTAATAGCCAGCCAGACCTAAGAAACTCTTGATATCTGATAGAGAGATAGGTCTTGGCCAGTTTCTCACTGGTTCGATCTTTTGAGGATAAACTCTAATTCCCTCACTGGAAACGATATGAACAAGAAAGGCTACTGACCTAAGCCAAAATTCACACTTACTGAATCTAGCATACAACTGATGGTTTCTGAGAGTGTATAATACTATTATGAGATGGTCAGCATGACCATGCGCACTATGGGAGTAGACAAGAATGTCCTTTATAAAGACTATAATGAATATGTCCAAGTACTGCTTGAATACACGATTCATCAAGTCCATGAAAGCTGCTAGGGCACTAGTAAGACCAAATGATATGACTAAGAATTCGAAGTGACCATATCAAGTTTTGAAGGCTATCTTCAGAATGTCATATTCTCTGACTCTGAGATGATTATAGCCTGATCTGAGGTCTATCTTACAAAAGTAACTGGCACCCTGAAGTTGGTCAAACAAGTCACCGATTCTAGAAAGGGGATACTTGTTCTTGACTGTGACTTTATTTAGCTAACAGTAGTCTATAAACATTCTAAGAAAACCATCTTTCTTATGCACGAATAGAACCGATGCACCCTAGAGGGATATGCTAGGTATGATGAATACCTTATCTAGGAGATCTTTCAACTTTTCTTTTAACTCTTTGAGTTCTACTGGAGCCATTCTTTATGGCAGAATAATATGGGCTGAGTATCTAGAAGAAGGTTTATTCAAAAGTCAATTTCCCTTTCTGTAGGGATTTCGAGAAGATCTTCGTGAAACACATCTGGGAATTCATGTGCTACTGATACTGACTCAAGAGTAAGGGTTTCTGAACTAGAGTCTTGGTCTCTGACGAGATGGTAGACATATCCCTTAGATATCATTCTCTTTGCCCTAAGGTAGGAAATAAGCTGACCCCTAAGTGCTGAAGTTTTACCCCTCTACTCCAGGATAGGTTCATTCAAAAATTGAAATTGAAAATTTTAGTTTCTGCAATCAACTGAAGCATATCATGAAGGAAGTCATGTCATGCCAAGAATGACTTTAAAATTTGTTATCTATAATTCTAATAAGTCTGCTGAAGTAACTTTCTGAGACACCATAACCAGATAGTTCCTGTATACCCATCGGCCTATGATAGATTTACCCACTGGGGTAGAAACTTAGAAAGGCTAAGCTAAAATTTCGAGACTGACACTGACTCCGAAGTCAATGGCTATATATAGATTTACAAAAGACAAAGAATCTCCTAGGTCTAGCAAAGCATAAACATGTAAATGATAAATTTGTAACATACCAGTGACCATATCAGGAGAATTTTCTTGATCCTATTGAGATTAAAGTGTATAGAGTTTGTTTGGGCGCTGCCCGCTGGTGGCTCTTGAGGCGGAACCCTACTGATTCAGAAGATTGAACTAAGTTGGGGGACAATTATACTGACCCTGGGAAGCTGATTGAGGACAATCTCTAACCTTGTATCCTGGTTTACCACATCCGAAACATACATCATTGTCAGCCCTGCAGGTGCCCTAATGGTTTTTGCCATATTTCTAGCAAAGAGAATTTGTTCGGGCACGACTAACATACCCTAAGGCTTAGAGCTTGGAGCCCTGGCTTTGGGGCCATCTCTAAATTTTGGTGCTAGAGCACTGGCTAAGGATGGAGTTGGAACTGAGGATTTTGGGCAAAATTAAGAGCAATTACCACCCTCTGACTTAGGCTAAGCGAAGTTGAAGTTACCTGTTCTTGCTCTTTTGTTCTCCCTCTCCTTCTCCCTATTATTAGCCCTCTTTATCTACTAATCATGGACCATGATCCTAGATATATCCATCTCTTTAATCAGCACTGTGGTTCTACACTCTTTGACTACACTGTTAGACACACCCGACACAAACTCACTCATCTTAGATCTACTATTTGCTGCCACATGAGGAGCATATCTAGCTAATTGAGTTAACTTGAGAGAATACTCTTTCACTGTCATATTTCCCTGCTTTAGATCAATGAACTCTAGAACCTTAGTTTCCCTCAACTCAAGTTGGAAGAACTTATACAAAAAAGCAGCGGCAAACTCTTCCCATTCTACGAGCCTTGCATCATTGGCCCTCTTTGCCTTCCTCTGCTTGAACCAGAGTGAGCCACATCCTACAACTTATATGCAGCCAACTCAGCACTCTCACTAGTTGTCACCCCCATAATATCTGTAACCTTCTACACCTGATCAAGGAATTCCTGTGGGTGCTCATCTGTCTTAGACCCAGTAAATGAAGGAGGATTTATTCTGGTGAAGTCCCAAATCCTGGCTGTAGCAATATTGGCCATTAGGTTGGCCGGAATGGCAGTTGGGCTGCTACTGAATTGGCTAGAGTAATAAATGCAGCCTTAAATTCCACATGGGAGACATGCTCATCCAGAAGATCTGCCTGGATGGGCTGAGGGGCTGGCTGATTTCCTATTCTTCTTTCGTTCTTCTTAGGAGGCATGTTCTATAAATGGAAGGATGAAAAGGATTAGACTAAAAGTTTTAACTTGAGCTCATGCTCTCTCGCATGACATGAACACTGAAAGAAGGAAAACTTTTCCTAAACATCTCGTAGCCTCTCATCCATAAGTATGGCGCGCTACACACCCATGCACAAGACTCTACTTAAAGAGGCTTTCAGACCTCCTAGGACTCCGTTTAACCTTAGGATTTGATACCATGTTTGTAACTCCCTGAGTCTGTACGCCAAACGCTACACGGTGCTAGAGACCTCGAAGGACCACTAGCTAACCCATGATTGGTACCTGCTGTGAGTACTAAATAATAATAACACTATAATAACAATGTAACTGATATAAATATGGAAATTAGGATAAAAATTCCATAGGGTTCATAACTAAAAAATTAATACTTAATACTAAAATACCTATCTAAAATACTCTAGTCTGAAAGCCTCTAACTGTCTGAATTATGGATTTGATAGGAAAAACCCCCAACTAACTCTAACTACTTGAACTATACTAAAATATTTAAATAATACTCTATCCTCAAACTATGAGGACTCACCACTAAGTCTGCTGCTGATAGGCTAGGCTGCTAAGTACGATGCCCGTGCATCTGAACCTAAGATATAAGACATCATATCATAAAAAAAATGTATGAGTACTTTGAATGTACTAGTATGTTAAGTGATGTAGGCTGATATCCATGGGTTCATATGCATGAACGTTAACTGACTGAGTAACAAGATTATAACTGAATGAGATAATATGCATAAATACATAAACTGTAATTGAGATCATGTTAATGCTGGTTACTGAGTTCTAAATACTGATTAACTGATATCTGAGTTTACTGATACTGTAACATTGATATTTGAGTGACTGTTTCTGACAATCCTGATTGATAACCGGGAGACTATTTCTAATAATCCTGATTGATAACTAGGTGACTGTTTCTGACAGTCCTGATTCTGTAAAACTAAGCTGAGTTCTATACTGAAACTGAAACTGAAACTGAAACTGTAGGAGATAATCATCTAATCGATATACCCCAAATAAGATAACTGAGTTAGGGTCCAATATGTAACCCCAATCAAAAAGTTGTCAGTATTGTGCCACGGGTAAAGACAAGTGCTGAGTCACCCTCATATGGTACGTGCTCTGAATGAGAATGGTGGTACCCTCAACTGGTAGGTAGGACACCTCATCAACCCTCAGCTATCAAGTTGATGTCTCAACCTATACTGGCTACGTAGTTTTGGAACACAAGGACTGTTTCTAAGGATCACACCCTCTACTATTAGGAGAGCCCCCATCCTTGGGTTCACTCGATGTTGAATCCTACTCCTAACTGAAAGATACTAAACTGAGTATACCGAACTGGACTAAGGCTGAGTTTTCCTGAGTTCGTAACTGACTGAGTTCTACTGAGTTTTGTAACTAACTGAATTCTACTGATCGTGACATAACTGATACAATTCTAAATCTGACATTGGCTCTAGGGAAACAACCAAATTGTTGGGTATTAAATACCCCCAGGACTCGATTGCATCAAAGTAAATCATGGCAAAATTTTGAAAACATAATAATTTCTACTTGGCCTAAATCCACTCATTGAAACATTTTAGCAAACACTAAAAATGCATTTACTGATATATGAATGGGGAATACATGTTATCATGTTATAATGGCACTATTTCACTCACATAGTCATTTTACCAAACACATGTAAGGTATAAGCTTACACATGATACAAAATAATATGTAGACATCATAACTTCAATCCCAAATTACCAAATCAAGGGTTTAACATGAATTCACATGATACTACACACACATTAAGTAATTGCACATGAAATTGTAATAAACCATAGAATAGAAACCCAATTAACTTCATAATCATGAACATACTTAACTCCAACATGGAATTCATGAAATCAATTTAACTCGAAGATTTTAAAAGAGTCTTTAACTCCAAGGGTGGAAGGAAACCCTTGGATGAACACTTCACATACCTTAATGCTTGAATTCTTGAAGATTGATGGTGAAATTCTTGAGATTTGAATCTTGAATGAAAATTCCTAAGGTTTGTTCTTGAGTAATTTGATAAAGAATAAGTGTAATTTAACTAAGGGGAGATGAATCTTGTGTTTTGGGGGCTGAATAGTCATGGGAAAATGTCCCATTTACCCCTGAAGATGCGGTCTTTTAATGACTGAAAATGGGTCCAGTGAGGCGCAACCCCACGCGCTGCGTCGATAGGATCAACGCTATGGCCGACGACCGTGCTGAGTCCGCATCGGCTCACTAGAATTTGACACTAGGAATTATGAAAAAATATTAATCAACATAATAAGCGATGAGTTGCATTGAGATCGCATCAATACACTGGTTTAGACTCCTAAACGTTCCTCAAATGATGTCCGAAAAATCTGAAACTCGTCCGAGAACACCTACTAATATTCCTGATCATGAAGCAACTTAAAGATCGACATTTAATAGTCATAAGGGTCGTAAAATAAGATATCCAACTGTGATGGCTAAAATTGCTCTAAGTATGAATAATTAGCTAAAAATTTTCTAAGTCTGGGACCCCTTAATAAGCTTTAAAGAACTAAATTAAGCTTAGGATTTTATAGGATATTACAATAATAATACGAATAAATATACCCCTTTCAGTTCTGTTGGTCAAATTTTTCCAATGAGATTAAGCCAATACATATTACTCAGTTCATAGCTTATGAAAAATAAATCTACATCAATGCAAACACAATCAAATATACTCTTCCTCAGTTCATGGATTTTCATCAATGCAGAGTTCATGAAAAATGGGACTTAGCGATTAAATGCAACAGATTAGGCCGATTGAATATATCTCTAGATGATTGAGTTAAGAGGTCTCCCTATGTGTCACTTGTTACATCTATTCATTCTTATGTCTTTATATACAATTTGCATCTAAACAAATTTTTCATCATTTCTTTATATAGAATCTTGATGCACATAGAATTCCATACCAAATTTTGAACTTTAAAACATAACTGAACAAGAGGAGAGTTTGTAATAGACAGTTTCTCTAGTTCCATACTTCTGTGTTATCCTATTTCATTTTACTCTTTGTTTATTTGTGAACAACCTACCAGCATTGTATGTTGGAAGAGAGGTATATTTGTTTGTTGGAAAAAATTGACCAATAGAACTGAGGGAGCAGTATATTTATTTGTATATTTTTTGTGGGTCAAACCATATGGTTAGATTAGGGTATGTTTTATTTTTAAAAAATGATCATTTAACTTTATTTTAAGCTTTTCTATTAAAAGAAGGGTACAAGTGAAAATCTCTTAACCATGAGGGTAAATAAGCCCAAAAGTATGATCAAGGGTAAATTTAGACCAAAAATATGATGAAGGATATTGTTAATCAATTTTTCAAAGTAGAGGTTTAAATTTGACTCCAAAGTAAGACATCGAAGACAAATTTGTCCCTAAAGTATGATGAAGGATATATTTAACTAATTTTTCAAAGTAGAGGGGTAAATTTGATCCTTTTTCCTTTTATTTGTAATTTTGTATGGGCATATAAAGGAAAAAAATAGACAACTAATATGAGATAGAAGTACATCATTAATTTAAAATCATAAAATTCTAAAAATACAAAGAGTCAAAATATACCAATCAAAAAGAGCCATGTAAAAGTAGACTTCAAAAAAATAAAATGGAGTGAGAAGATAAACAAGCAAGGAAAAGACCAAAGAAAAAATTAGTGATTATAAAAGGAAAGAAAAAAGAAAGACATTAAAAAAAGCCACATTAAAGGATACAAAATTTTGTATGTATTATATACGAAAAAGGGTCAAATAATTCTCAAAATATGATAAATGGTATGTATATATCCTCTGTCATATTTTGGATACACATACGCCCCTGCCATTAATAAAATAGTATGCATATGCCCCTCACACTAACATTAGGGGCATATATGTACCCAAAGTTTGACGGAGGGCATATAGGTACCATTAATCATAGTTCAGGCATATATTTATTACCTTTTTATTTTATTTTTAATGCTCCAAATCCACTATCCAGCCCAATAAAATCATTGAACCCTTGCAAACCAACTTGATCTGGCCTCTACTTTTTGTTCTAAATTTGATATCACATTATTTTTCTCTTAAACGTGAACCTAAATAAAATACAGTGACTGATCGCTGCTACTAGTTGGTGTTTAATGGTTGGAGAGAGTGGAGATTAGGCCTAAGGTAGTCAAAGCTAGAGGTGCGATGATGGTTTGTCGATGGGGTGTTTCTGGTTCGACATAAACGGTGGCTATGTGGTGTTGACCAGTGGTGGATAGTGTTTTTCCGATGAAATTTTGCTAAAAATTAAAATTTGAGGGGTTTAATTTATTTGGTATTATTTTTGAATGTTATGGATTAATGATAATTTTTTAAATTGATAGTAGTGAGTGTTACTGTATTGTGTGTATATAGTTTTAAGGATGGAAAAATACGTCTGTTAGATATGCATCTCTTGAATTTTAATTGGGATCTGGTCGGGTAGTGAATTTATTGGGTTGGGTAATGGTATGGGTTAATTATCTGGGATAAGAAAATTAAAACATAAATATACTCCTGAACTATGATAAATGGCACGTATATTCTCTCTGTCATACTTTGGGTACACATATGTCCCTACCGTTAGTGTAAAAAGCATATAAGTACCACTTCATTAACGATAGAGGCATATATGTACTCAAAGTATGACGGACAAAATATATGTACTATTTAGTATAATTTGAAGGTATATTTATCCATTTTGGTATTATATATTACAAGAAAAAATTTTATAAGTAGCATACTTATGCACATAATTAGGACTTTCATAGCAACTATTTTATAAGTACGAATAATAGCAAGTTGTATTTTGTATTTTAGGTAAAGTTTGCTATATAAATACTTATACAAACGAAATAACTGTTCCCTTTTTAACTTAAATCGGTTATGTTAACTAAGGAATAATCAATCCCTTAATTTACCACCCTTCTTTTATCAAATCAGTTGAGTTAAATAAGGAATAATTATCACATGTATTTAAAGTAGTAAATTCTTTTTCTATAAATTACTCTTATTTAAAGTAATATATTCTTTTTTCATAAATTACTTGTATTTAAATTAGTAGATTTCTTTTTCAAATCAAAGCCAAGTCTAAACAATATTATCTTCATGATATTCAAAATTTCAAAATAAAGTATCATTAGTGTTTTTTTCTCTCTTTTTACTCTCCTGTATGTCTAACTTTTTTTCCTTTTTAGTTTTTTTCATCTTAAAATTTGAATATTTTTAACAAATTCACAAAAACTCTCTTACACTCTCTCTCTCTTTCACTGTAACTAACGGCTACTAACCCAACCCAACCTGTGACCAACTGACACCGGTGATGCTGTCGGAGCACCGATAATAGGGAAGAATTCTCTCTTCTCTACCCTCTCCTCTCTCTTTTTTCCTATCTCTCTCCTACACTCAAATCACCTAGTGCCTTCGTTGGGATCAAGGTTACCTTCTGTTCGATCTCGACAACGTAGGTAGTGCATAGTTTTAGTCATTAGAGACCGAGTCTGGCAGGTCCATCTGAAGCTCCTGTCGGTTTTGATTATAGCGGATTCTGACAGTACTAGATCTGATTTTGACGGCACTTCAGCGAAGATCCAATAACAAATATCCCAGTGACCAGTTTCTTTTTCTGTATTCGTTTGGTAGGATCCAACATATCTCACAACAAAAGAGGATTTGGTCTATAAACGGAATCCGGTAACTTCTAACTTTTACTATTTTATTTTTCTTATTATTCTATTATTATCTCCTGTATCTTGACTGGGGTTTAATTGGTTGGGATTGTCTGTTGTCCTTTCTTGCATTGCTTGTTAGTATTGGTTTTGCTATCCTTGATCTAGGCCATTAGTGTGCTTTATATCGGCCTCGGTGTTTTCTCACCTTGACCCCTAGTTCTGTATATATTTATTTTTTTATTTTTCTAGCATCTGGTGTGCTTGAATTCTACTTGCATTTTATGCTTTGAGTTTTCCTTTTATTGTTACTAACTTATTGCTGTTAGTAGCCTCCACTATACTTTGGGGTTAAGTAGTGGCTTGGGTGGCTCATGGTTGAATAGGGTCATGTCCTGGGGTTCCTAGGGGTCATGGAGGGCGAGGAGTGGGATCGAGGACTGGTGTTAGAGTAGGTCTTAAATACATAGTGCGAGGTATAAAGAGAGGGGATAAGAGAGTTGATAGTCTGAGGGTAGGGTTGTGGAACATAGGCACCCTACAGGGTAAGTCCATAGAACTGGTTAAGATTCTTAGGAAAAGAAGGAATAATATTGTGTGTGTCCAAGAGACCAAGTGGGTAGGTTCCAAGGCTAAGGATGTAGATGGATACAAGTTGTGGTATTCAGATAGTTATAGGCATAGGAATAGTGTAGGTATCTTAGTGGATGAAGAGCTTTGAAAATAGGTAATAGAGATTAAAAGGGATAGTAATAGGGTTATAACTATCAATTTGATCCTTGGGAGGGTCACTTGGAACTTATTTAGTGCATATGCGCCACAGGTAGGCCTGGACGAGGAAGAGAAGAAGAGTTTTTGGGAGGTTTTGGATGATTTGGTTAGAGGCGTGCCTAGTTCGAAGAAGCTTTTCTTAGGTGGTGATTTCAATGGGCACATCGAGTATTTTCTATTAGGGTACGATGATGTGCATAAAGGCTTTGGGTTTGGGGTTAGGAATGTTGAGGGAGCTGCTCTTTTGGATTCTACGAGGGCCTTTGGGTTGGTGGTAGTGAATTCTAGCTTTTCGAAGAAGGATAGCCAAGACTCAGATCGATTTTTTACTGCTTAGGAAGGGGGATAGAGCTTTGTGTAAGGATTATAAGGTAATCCTAAGTGAGAACCTTACGACCTAGCATAGACTACTGGTGATGGACTTGGTTATCTAAAAAGGCAGGATGAGGTAGGGTAGGAAGGGTCGTCCTACTGTTAGGTGGGGTAGCCTCACTCTGGTAATGCTTTGGAGATTAGGGCAAAGTTGGAGGGGATGAGAGTGTGGGAGTGCAGAGGGGACATAGATAGTATGTGGAATAGAGCTGTTGGTTGCATCAGGGTGTCTGCTAAAGAGGTATTGAGTGTTTTGAGGGTTGGTTCTAGATGGTATAGGGGGATTAGTGGTGGAACAAGGAGGTTAAGAAGAAGGTCAAGACGAAGAAGGCGGCTTACGTTAAGTTGGTTGAGAGTAAGGATAAAGAAGAGAAGCGGGTGAGTAGAGAGAAGTACAAGTTAGCAAAAAAAGAGGCTAAGTTAGCAGTCACGACTACTAAGACAACAGCTTTTGAAAGTTTGTATAAGGGGTTAGAGGAGAAAGGCAGGGAGAAGAGGATGTTTAGACATGCCAAGGTTAGGTAGCAGAAGGGTCGTGATCTTGACCAAGTGAAATGCATTAAGGGTAAGGATGGCAGAGTTTTGGTGGAGAACAACCTTATTAAGAAAAAATGGCAGTCCTATTTTCATAGGCTCTTAAATGATGAGGGGGATAGAGGTGTTGTGTTAGGGGAGTTGGAGAATTTCGGGGAGGGTCGTGACTTTGGTTTTTGTCGGTGTTTTAAGGTAAATGAGGTCAGTAAGGTCATTCACAAGATACAGAGGGGCAAGGCGATGGGGCCCGATAAGATACTGGTAGATTTTTAGAAGTTCTCTGGCGGGTCAGGGTTGAAGTGGTTGACTAACTTATTTAACAATATTTTCAAGTCAGCAAAGATGCCAGAGGTATCGAGATGGAGCATGATGATCCCTGTTTATAAGAACAAGGGTGACATTCAGAGTTGCAACAACTATCGAGGTATTAAGTTGTTGAGTCACATGATGAAGATTTGGGAGAGGGTGGTGGAGCGGAGGTTGAGAAAGATTGTGTCTATCTCAGAGAATCAATTTGGTTTAATGCTTGGTCGCTCCACGACTAAGGCAATTCACCTTGTGTGGAGACTGATAGAGCAGTATAGAGAGAGAAAGAGGGATCTTTACTTGGTGTTTATTGACTTGAAAAAAGCATATGACAAGGTCCCTAGGGAGGTTATTTGGAGATGTATGGATGTGAGAGTGGTCCCGGTGGCGTATATTTGAGCGATTAAGGACATGTATGAGGGGGCAAAGACTCGGGTAAGGATAGCGGAAGGAGATTCTGAGCATTTCCTGATCTTAACAGGGTTGCACCAGCGATTAAATCTTAGTTTATATTTATTCACTTTGGTGATGGATGTGTTGATGCGAAAAATACAATGTGAGGTGACTTGGTGTATTCTTTTTGCAGATGATATAGTTTTGATTGATGAATTGCGACAAGGGATTAATGATAAGCTGAAGGTTTGGAGGCAAGCCCTGGAGTCTAAAGGTTTCAGATTATGTAGGACCAAGACAAAGTACTTGGAGTGCAAGTTTAGTGACTCGAGGCAAGAGCAGGAGGTATTAGTGAAGTTGGATTCCTAAGCGGTTTGCAAGAGGGAGAGTTTTAAGTATCTCGGGTCTACGATTCAGGAAAATGGAGAGATAGATGAGGATGTCTCCCATCGTATTGGGGTTAGTTGGTTGAAATGGAGGCTCGCTTCAGGAATTTTATGCGATAAGAAGGTGCCCCTCAAGATGAAAGGCAAATTCTTTATGGTTTCAATCCGGCCAGCTATATTGTATGAAGAGGAGTGTTGGCTGGTTAAGAATTCTCATATCCAAAAGCTGAAGATAGCAGAAATGAGGATGTTGCATTGGATGTGTGGATTCACTAGGGTTAACAAGTTTAGGAATGATATTATTCGGGAGAAGGTAGGAGTGGTGTCAGTGGAGAAAAAGATACGGGAAGTGAGGTTGAGATGGTTTGGTCATGTGATGAGGAGGGGTACGGATGCCTCAATTTATAGGTATGAGTGGTTGGCCTTGGATGGCTTCAAGCGGGTTAGGGGTAGGCCGAAGAAATAATGGAGAGAAGTGATTAAACGTGACATGGAGCAGTTACAATTGACTAAGAATATGACCCTGGATAGGAAGATATGGAGGAATAGCATTAGGATAGAGGGTTAAGGATGTGGTTGAGGTGTTGTCAGTATTTAGGGGACTTTGGGGTCTTATGTTTGGCAACGTACAATTTTTTGTGGATGTCGTACCGTTGTTATTTTATTGTGTTCTAGGATTTTCATGCTTTTGTATGCTGTCTTCTAACTTGAGTTGGGGGTCTATCGGAAACAACTTCTCTACCTCTTTAGAGGTAGTGGTATGGACTGCGTACACTCTACCCTCCCCAGACCCCACTATGTGGAAATATACTGGGTATTTTGTTGTTATTGTTGTTGTTGTAGTTCTTTCATCTTTTTTTTTGTTGTTTTAATTTTTTTATTTTGATTTCCTTTTCATTTTCATTTTTTTTCTTTCCATTTTATTTTCTCTCTTCTATTTCTCTTCTTTTTTTCATTTTTTTCTTTATTTTTTTCTTTTTCATTTTATTATTTTTTTTTTCCTTTCTCATATTTTTCTTTTTATTTTCCTATTTTCATTTTCTTCTTCTTTTTCTATTTTTATATTTTTCATTTCTTTTTTTCGCTTTTATTTTTACACTTCTATATCTAGCTTCTATTTTTATTTCTCTTTCTTTTTTTTTCCTTTTTCACTTCTTTTTTTTTAGAATTTTTCTTATTCTTCTATCTCTAGCTGATATTTCTAAAAGACAAATATCTATATCATATATACATATTCAAAAAATATACAAAATATATAGATATACAGTTCTACATATGTATTTACAGTACAAAACATACATATATATCTGCATATGTATTTACAGAAATACATATCTAACACATATTTATATAAACATATAGGAAACAAAATCTCTATAACAAAAATGACAATTATATACATATACATATAGGTAATAAAAAAATACATGATATATAGCTTAATCAGTAAAAAATACAAATCAATACGTATCTTATCCTCTAGAATGACATAGAATAGTTCAAAGACAAATTGAACACTGCACAAAAATGCATATCAATATGCATTTGTATATACAAAATACAAATACATGCACATGACTCCAAAAAATTTATACTACATTTGTGACATAATACATCTGCCTAATTGTGCTTGAACTACACATTTCTTCTTCTTTATGTATACACCACAAATATTCTTATGAAAAAAAAATTTGTACTGCTCCTTTGATAACATCACGTTAATACATTCAACAATATCACTGCTCCTATAGACCAAAAAAATTATTGAATTCTATATTACATGTACTTCTCACAAAAAAAGAATACAAAATACATAGTATGCATATATTTTCTATTACATCATACATATTACATTACAACAAATATATATATCACTGCATATGTCTTTTCAGAATACATGTCTAGTCCAAAGTATACATTATAATATAGAAAATACATAAATAAACTCATATATATTTACAAAATATATATCATAGTCATATTGAATAAAAAAATAAAAATGCATATCAAATACATATCTTATCAGTAACAAATACAACTCTTGTCCTGATGTCTTAAGAGTAACAAATAAATATCTTAACAGTAACAAATTATTCGCAACAAATTTTCGTGGGGTACAGAAAATCAACTGTAAGCAAAAATAAATAAATAAAATAATAATTTTATTAATATGAATCTTGAGGGTACAATTCTATTATTCTATTGATTCTTCTCTACAAAATTTAGCAATGATTTGAGGGTCTTCAGTAGCGTGTTTCCTGAATCGTTGGATGATTTGGACTTCTAGAGATGTATTTCAATCGTCTGGGATATCGGACAGTATTTTGTCATTTTGGAATAATCTCTGAGAAGAACTCCGTTGATTGATCCTTTTAAGAACTTACTAGTCAATGCCGACGTTGTCAATGCTTGTCAAAGTGTTTTCTTTTTTTCTTAGCATGTCATGTTACCCCCTATTTATAGTTGTAGGCGGTAGGCCTTACTGCTTGTGATTGGCCGAAACATGTCACCTTGACACTTGGCGACTCTTGACTGGTTCTTCAATTTGAATGAGATTTCCACATTATATGAACATGTGGAGGCATTTCATTGGTCTTGAATTTGACTGGGATACCACGTCACTTGTTTAGTTTGGGCTTCCAAGTATAATGGACCTTGGGCTTGAAAATGGACTAATTAATTTATAGGGCCCAAATTAGTTAATAAATCAAATGATCATAAATTAAGTTCAACTTTTGTATGAATTTGACCCGTTGAATTTTGTATGTCTACAAATGCCCCTTACTTCGAGACTTGTCAACATTGTAGGCTTTCCGAAACTTGACGATGAGACTTGAAGTACCTATGAATGTGTTTTCATTTTTTTTAAACATACTTGTTTCTTGTCAGTGCCTTCTAGGTAGAACGCCACTAATGAGTGATCTAAAATTTTTGCCACATATTTTCACATAGTGAAAATTCTTCTCTTGATTAAGCGTGCAACCAATGACCCCTAATATTTGTCCAAGTCATTACACACTAGACAGTATTGATGCCCATCCATATAGATTTGAAATAGGACCATATTGAGTAAATCATTAACTTACTTCCCCTTGCGTGTTAGTAAAGATTCTTGCATTGAACTTTTGAACCAAAAAAATATTAACTTTCCTTTGGTCCTCAAAAAAGAATCAATTATTTTTTTCAAAGAAATCTTTCAAACATGGTTATTTTCTTTTAGCTACTTGGAAACTTGAAATTCCTAGGGATCTTTTCTTCCAATCTTGCTACAACCTCCCTTATATATGAATTGAGATTCTCCTCCAAACTTCTATATAAGATTTTTCCTTGTAGATAAAATTAATCAAAGCACTAGGTAGCCACACACAAAAAAAATAAAAAGTGTTCGATTGTACTCGATCATCAGATGATGAAGCTGTGACCTTACCCAATACGATTGACTCCACAAACTGCTCCTCAGGTAACTGTAACTTTTATAGCAGCCTGTTTCCTCTTGCTCGCTCAAATTTACGTGATTGCAATACGAAATACGTGACTGCAATTGCGAGTTATTCATTTTTTTTACACTCAACTTTAGGTTCTTTTGTTTCCTATTTTTTTTTAACTTGTGTGTTCATAACAGTTAATCTCTATTCTCTTATTAATCCTCAGGAATAGTGTAGGGTGCTTTTAGTCTCCAACAATGATTGGTTTCAACGACCGTGAAACTCCATACCCTTGCAGTGAGATCATGGAAAACAAATTAGATTCGCATGCCAAAGCCCTCACTTTGAAATTTCATCCTCCGGTGATTGGCGCCTTCCCATTTGTTAGAAAGTCGCTGGAAACTTCCCTCCATCTGACAGAATGGTCAACGACGAATACTAAGGACGTCATGGATAACTTTTTGGGCCAAATTATGACTGAAAAGGTTCTCATTTTGAAGTCTTCTACATATCAAAATGGTGTTTTTGCAAGATCTCCTAGTCGCAATGGAAGCCTTAGCAGTTAGCATGTCCCTTCCTCTGGCTTTGAGGAGGTTCGATATACATCTGGCCTTAGAAGACGTTCTTCCCCGTAATAAGAAGACCTTGGAGTGAAACAAAACTTATGATGCTATTTTTTCTTCATTGTTCATGTATGACCATAATGATAATGTGCTCCAGGCCTTCTGTGAGAATTGGCGTCCTTTCACCAACATAGTTTCTACTTTTATTGGAGAGTTGTCCATATCTTTATGGGAATTGAGAAACATTGGAGGCCTTCAAGCTCATTGGTAATATTATGATGAAGTTATTCCCTCGGCTAAGGAGTTGACATATGTGGATGATAAAGGGAAACCTTTTCTCCCTATAAGCTACTCACACTTATTTTCGGTATTCTATCGTCTTACAAAGGATGTCACTGATGATTTCTCTTTTCTTTATTGGACTAATTTCTGGTTTCGAGGACCAAGAAAATATGTTGAGCCTTTACAAAAGATGTCTAAAAATTGGATGGAGACAAGGGTGAATTATGACCCATTGAGAAATATTGACATGAATTTTTTACCACGAACTGAAGAAGAGAATGCCCCTTTTGTTGATTTACGCGTGAAAGAATAACTCATATATGAAACTTATTTGGCGGCTTTCCTTGCATATTGGCTCTGTAAATTTTTACTCCCTAACAAGAAGGTTGGTTGTATTCGTGCTAGCGTCTTAAAAGTCACAAGCTTGATGGATCATGGAGAAAAATTTTCTTTAGCGATCCCAGTTCTTGCAAGCATCTATCTCGGCCTCCGGGAGATCTCTACTTCTTCAAACTTGGGGTCCTACCATGCACTCTTTCCCATCCATTATGTTTATGGATGGATAGGTGAGTATTTTGATTACCATATAAACCGTCCGCAGCGAGGGGTGCAAATGTGGCTAATTTCAGGAGAAAAGATGGAAAAACAATTTGACCTTGTTGATGCTCGCAAGTTATTTCAACAAGTCAATGTAAAAAAAACTTCCTCATTTGGTCTTGCTACAAGGAAAAGAGGTACAAATTGATGATAGTGGCAAATTGTCCAATTCTTGGAGTGACTTCCTCATAGGACTTTGCTCAAGTTTTGTCACTTTGAGGCATGATGATGATCAAATTGTGGAGCCTTATAGCCCTCATCGATTTAGTCGCCAATTTGGATTTTGTCAAGACATTCCCGGCATTCTAAAAAAGCATCATTTTAACGGTTCGCTGCTAGCTTTGGTTCAACTTTGGGATTCTTGTGTTCATCTTGGAAGTTTGTCAAAGCTTAACATACCAATGCATCCGTTGGACAATGGACCTTTTATGACTCGAGAATATTTGGATTGGTGGTCAGCCTATTGGGAGACTATGTTAACGCGAAATACCCACATTATTTTAAGAGGTACGAAGAAAAATGATGCCCCTTCATCAACCAAAGGAGGCTAACTTCATCTAGATGGTCAAGGCAAGATTTCTCTCTCTTTAAAGTCCAAGGTGGTAAGGGGTAATCCTGCTCAATATGTCCAAGTCGCTACTAAATCTAAAAAGTCAAAGCGCATGGATACACATGTGGATAAAACAGTAAAAAACCCCTCATCGGCTCCCAAGGCAGTAGCCATCTCCACTTCCAAAGTGATCAACGTTGTCTATAAAAGAAAGAAATCTTCCAGCCCATCGGGTAAAGGCATTGAAAAGTCGCTAGACATTGTGCCATTTTGCAGTGACGCATCCAAACCACCTGTTTCACTCAATGGAGTTGCTATTGGTAGTGCCGCATCTAGTTTGAATGAAAGCAATGCTAGCCAAGAACCACACTAGAAGCATTTGAAGAAAAAGCATAAGGACTTAAGCGATCAACATCGTGAGTTTGCTGATTTGGATTCCATAAGTATTGACACTTCTATCTTTGAAGATGGTGCCACTGGATCAACAATGCCTTTGGCTGATTTGGTACATCAGGTAATGATTACTTCTTTAATATCAGAACTTGCCGCTTTACTTAATATTAACTGTTTTTTAGTAGGGTCTTGTGGACGTTTCCAGAAACATATTTGGTGATGATACATTTGGTGAGGATTTTGTCACAATCCCAAATCCTCCAAGTGTGTTGAAGAGTCCCAACCCTCCAAGTGTGTTGAAGAGTCCCAACCTTTCTCTTGACAATGCCATGATTCAAGTTTCAAATAAGGATCCATCGGCAAAGTTGCCCGAAATGTTGAATCTTACCAAAATGTTCCAACTAATGATATGGTAGTTGAAGCAAATGATAAAAGACCTTCAAATTCCCCTAAGGATTTGGTTCAGCCATTATAGCAAATTGCCCCACATTTTGAACCACAAAAGGCTATTTCAGTTTTCAAGTTGTCCTACGTTTTCAGATTGTGGCGTACCTTGTGTGAATGTATTACATAATTCTCTGTCGAATTCTTCAAAAACCTTAAAGAGTTAGAGAAAGGTGTTTCTCTAATTCTTAAAGGTCTTTGGGAGGTCGACGTCATCGACCTCTCTTCTTTGGAGGTTCTACTTGCAGATTTTTTTAAGAAGTATGGAGATTATGATGTTACAAAATTTTCTAATTCCCAAAAGATAACTAGAGATGCTCATCAAGAGTTGCTTTCTGTTGTGCAACATCATCTTCATTCTGCAAAGGAAGACAAAGTCAAGATGGAAAAGTGTTTGGCAGAGCTTCAAAACGTCCTTGAGAGAGCCGAAAAAGAGTTAGTAGCCTGTACGTCAAAGAAGAAGAAGACCATTTTTCTTATTAAAGAACATCAAAAGAAATTGTCCAAAAATCAAGAGAGTGTCACCAACATTGAAGGCGAGATTCATACCCTTGAGAAAATTAGAACACTGTCTGAAACAGAAACCAAAGAGCTTGCTAAGCTAAAGGAAATCGCTGAGACAAGTCGCCTTTAAATTCTTGGCCATAAGTTTTTCCCTTAATTTTTTTCGTTTTGCCTAAGAATGCTCTCTTTTCCCTTTTTAGTTTTACTTTGGATCTTATCATGATGTAATGACAGTCTTTCTTGGATCAATAAAAGTGACATTATTTTCAATGTCTTTCGTGCTATGTGGTTTTTTTTAAAACTTGACACGCCAACATGTTCTTTTACTTGCCTTCCCGACTCATATGCCTTGACATTTGTGACATGAAATAAAAATTTAAAATTATGAGTCACTTGTGTTTTTGGAATGAAAATTCTTAGAGCTACAATGCACACAAAAGTCATGACCAAAATATTTTTTTTTTATACTTGTGCAAATCTTTTGAACTTTATGATAGCCAATTTTTTTCAGCTTTGAATGGCTAGAGTAAAAAAAATTCATGACTTGAACTAGGAGGGTTGAAATCACGAAAATCTTATTTAGCTGACAGGATAACTTATGTAAATATAATGTACATAAAAATCATGGCCAAAGGTTCTCCGAATTTTCCTAGATAACCTTTCGAAATCAGCCTTTCAGTTCTTTTTGTCACTTTTTTTTTGTTTTGTGCAGCCTCACGAAAATCCTTATATCTTGACATAGGAACATCAAAATCAAGATCTATTTTTTGCATTGGAAACTAGACTCGAAGATCTACATATCATGCAGGAATCACAATCAGATTGCCCCTAAATCATCCCAGATATTTCTCCAAAACTTCTCTTCTTATCTTGGTTCGATAGTCTATCAGCTTCGCACAGCGTCATGATAAATTTTGTATCTTAACGTAGGAGTATTGAAATCAGGTGCCATTTTTTGAATTGAAAACTAGAATCATAGAGATATGTCTCACATGGGAATCATAATCAGATTACACCTAAATCTTCCTAGATACTATCTCAAAACCAATCTTCTAATCTTGATTCGCTAGTTTTATCATCTTTGCACAGCGTCACGATAAGTTCCATATTTCAGTGTAGGCATATCGGAATTAGGTGTTATTTTTTAGGTTGAAAAGTATATTCGTAGATCTACAACATACATAACAACCCTATTCAATGCTTTTACGTATTTACATAGATACGTCATCAAAGTCAGCTTAGTTTGAAATTTGATGACTTATTTTGCAACTTTGAGTGGCTATGATAGAAAATTCATAACTTGATGTAGGAGCTTTTGAATCATGAACCACTATTTTTGTTGTTGTGAAGAAGACTTTAAGATCTACCACATATGTAAAAAATAGGATGAACACCTTTACAAATTTATACAAATGTATTATCAAAAATCTATTTTTCCTTGCTTGTCTCTTCACCTTTGCTCATCCATGGTAAGATTAGTGAAGGAACGTCTATTCTCATGTGGTACCTATGTCAATTCAAAGTATTATTCCCGAGCTCAAATAATGACACGCATTTTATTAACTTTTTTTTATTTTTTTAACTCATATGACTGAACTTAAAGTAAAAATACTCTAAGTTGCCTACGTACATTGGAAGGATCAAGTCATAACGTAGTTCAAGTATGATGAGCTAATTTTTTATTTTTAATAATTTTTTTTAGAGCCGTTCACAGTTTAGACTCGTGTGGGCCAGGAATGGTATGCATTTTAAGCTCATGCCTTAAGGATCGTAGCCAACCTTCAAGGAAAGTACTACTTCAGGAACTTGCCATTGTGGGGCCAACTCTTACACCATCTTGATCTACAATCGTATACTCACCACTTGAATACGCTTCTTTCACTACATATGGTTCGTCCTATTTTGATGTAAACTTGTCACCAATGCGTTTGTTGAGGATTATGGGTCTTTGAACTGCTAATACTAAGTCGCCTACTTAAAATTATTGTGGTCACACCCTCTTGTTGAAAGCTCTAGGAAATCGGCCTTAATAACACTCCAACCTTTGTTGCGCTTCTAATCTCTTCTCGTCCAATGCCTCTAACTCTACTAAATGAAGTTGAGCATTATGTTCAGTTGTAAGACCTTCTTGAATTTCAATTTGCAATGATGGAATTTTTTGTTCTAATAGAAGGACTGCCACCACGCCATACACTAATGAATACAGCATTGTTTGTGTTGCAGTTATGAAGGTTGTACGATATGACCACAAAGATTCACCGATATTTTCATGCCAATCCCTTTTATTTTTTGCAACAACTTTCTTCAATAGGTTACCAAGCGTCTTGTTAAAAACTTCGGCAAGACCATTGGTAGGTGCATTGTACATTGAAGAATTGTGCTGCTTAAAATTGAACTTCTCACACAACGGCTTCATGAGTTTATTATTGAAGGGCATTCCATTATCCGTAACTATGCATCTTGGTATGCCATAAGCATCTTGGTATGCCATACCTGAAAAGTATGTTTGAATTAATAAAATCAATAGCATTTTGCTTTTTCACTTCTTTTAATGGCATAGCTTCAGCCCATTTTGAGAAATAGTCAGTAGCAGCTAAGATGTATATTTGCCCTTTTAACGACTTTAGGAGAGGTCCAACCACATCCAGTCCCTAAGAATCAAAAGACCATGAGGCCACAGTTGGATAAAGAGGCTCTGGGGACTGATGGATGTAATTAGCATGGAATTGACACGCTTGACACCTTTTGGCATGCTCTAGACAATCCGCTACCATTATCGGCCAATAGTAACCCATCCTTTTGATGCGGAAATAAAGCTTAGGCCCTGATTGGTATGCCTCACACATGCGGAGTGTGATTTTTCCATTTTCTGTTGAGCTTCTTCTTTGTCAAGACACCTCAAGAATAATCCCTTATAAGAATGATAAAATAATATTTTCTCATCAAAGATGAATCATGGTGCCCTTCTCTTAGTGTCTGCTCTTTTTTTGTAGATCCTCAGGTAGCCTTCCATGCTTGAGATACTCAATTATTGTTTTTGTCAATCTTCTTCTTCTACCGCTCGAATAGATGTATTATGGCTTTCATTTATTTAAAGATCGAGATAACCAGGAATAACCCATCGATGACATACTTGCACCTTTGTTGAATCATTCTCTCTGAGTGCCAATGTGGTGGTTAAGTTAGCCAGAGTATCTGCCATACGATTTTCTTCTCTTGGGATATGATTTAGGAATACCTGATCAAACCTTTCAAGCACAAGAATGGAATATTGATAATATGACAAAAGATCTTCCTTCTTCACCTCATAACTCCCTAAAAGTTGGTTTATGATCAACTTAGAATCACATAGATATCCAATTGTGGAATCTTCATGTCTAATGTCATTTCAAGGCCAACGATTAAAGCTTGGTACTCTGTAGCATTATTAGAACATTTTTTACCCAAAACAAATGAGAATGGCAAGATTAATTTTTCTGGTGATATCAGCACAACGCCTGCTCCTGCACTATCTCAACATGCTAATCCATTAAAGAGTATTGTCCAGGGTAGTAGTTCTTTATTAAATAGTGCATCTTTATCAGAAAACTCATCTGAAACCTCCCATTCTGCTGGCAAAGGGTGATTGGAGAGGAAATTAGCAAGTGTTTGCCCCTTCATGGCCTTTTAAGGTGTGTATATGATCTCATATTGATTAAACAATACAGACCATCAGGCTAGATGCCCTGAAAGAACTGTCCATGTCATTACAAACTTCATGGGATCATCCCAAGAAATTAGCTTGATGATGTATGCCTCCAAATAATGTCGTAACTTTTTTTTCGCATAAAGCAAAGCTAAGCACATTTTCTCAATGGGCGCATAATTTATCTTAGACCTTATCAAGGTTCGACTTAGATAGTATAATGCTTGTTCCTTCTTATCTTCATTCTCCTAATCCAGAAGTTCTCCAAGTTATCGCTCTTGTGATACAATGTAAAGTATCAACGGCCTTCCAGAAGTTAGTGCCCCTAATACGGGTGCATTCAACAAGTATCTTTTAATGCTTTCAAAAGCATTTTGACATGATTGATCCTAGCAGAAAGGTGCATATTTTTTCATTAGATGGTTGAAGGGTTGACACCTTCCAGCCAATTTAAAGATGAACCTTTGAATGAATGCTAAATTTACTTGTAGACTGCGGAGGTCTCTCAAATTTTTTGGCTCAGGCATTTTTTGAATAGTATCAATCTTTGTGGGATCAACTTCAACTCCTCGATAATGCATGATAAAGCCAAGAAACTTTCCTGAAGTAACCCCAAAGGAACATTTGAGTGGGTTCATTTTCAAGTTGAATTTTCTTAACCTCTCCAAAATAATGTGAAGGTCTTCAAGATGGTCATCCTTGTACTTTGTCATTACCACCAAGTCATCGATGTAATATTCCACCCTTTTATGTAACATGTCATCAAAAATGTTTTGCATTGCACGTTGGTAGGTTACACCTGCATTCTTTAGACCAAAAGGCATAACTTTGTAACAATATATCCTTTTTGGAGTTCGAAATGTAGTGCATTGTTCATTATTTAGAGACATTCTAATTTGATTATATCTAGAATAACCATCCATAAATGTCATAGCTTCATATCCAGTTGTCGCATCAACCATGAGCTCTATGATCGGTATTGGGAAATCATCCTTTCGACATACCTTATTTAAGCCTCGAAAATTAATGCTGACATGTATCTAACCATTCTTCTTCTTCACAGGCATAATGTTTAATATCCATGATGGGTACTCACTTCTCAGATAAATTCGTCTTTGATAAGCTTATTGACCTCTGCTTCAATTTGTGTTACCAACTCGGGATGAAACACTCGTTTGACTGCTTTATAGGACATGCCCCTATTTTATCCCCAAATGATGAATAGCTACAATTGGACTAAGGCTTGGCATTTGTTGGTACGTCTAGGCAAAGACATCTTTGTACTCAACTAATAACTTAAAGTAGTCTCATTTTTCTTGCGGTGTAAGAAGCGCACTAATGAATATTGGGTGCGGGTCCTTTAAAGTGCCCAGATAAGTTCTTTGAGTTCATCTACGGTTGATTGTATGCCATTTTCTAGTTGGGGTGGAGCCTCTTGAACATCATCATCCACACTATCTGAGTATGGACCTTCTTCTACAGTTATGTGGTAGGATGTTTGTACAAGGTTGGAATCTTCCGATTGACTTCCTTTAAATGTCATGATGGCTTCTTCTTGCTCTTTTTTTGTCTCTCCACAAAATTGGTTAGTGAACACAATGGCAATTTTTTTCACTTTTAGCGAACCATCTATGGTGATTGACAACACAGTCTTTCTCTTAATACATGATAGGTAGATACTATGAATTTCTTTGTCATCGATTCCTTTAAGAAAACCTTATTTTTCATTCTCCAGCAACCCTTTTTGTGCTAATGAATTTCCTGTGGTTCCCAAACGCCAAAAGACAAAACCTCTTGAGGTTTTTGCCTCTTCTTTCATTTGTTTAGAGGCTCTATTT
>NC_061119.1:164736316-164737897 GCF_002878395.1 Capsicum annuum
TTATTTTGTATTTGTATTTGTAAGTTCATTGCATATTGTATTTAGTCGTGACTATGTACAATTTATCATTTGTATTTGCATACAAACAAGTAAGTGCATTAATTGTATTTTTGTGATTCTAAAATATATGAATATGTAATGTATCATTTGATACAAATGTACCATTTTGTATTTGTATATCAAAATTCTCATTCATATTTGTATATAAACAAATATCACTTGATGCAAATACAATGACAAACAAATGAAATAAATGATTTTAAAAATACATTTGAGTTGTATTTATTTGTATAAATAAATACAACTAGTATCAATTAATACAAATAAGTATTTGTAGAAAGGAAATCAATCGTTCCTTTTCAATAATTAAAAAATACAAATGATAGTTCACACTTGTATTTATATGTTATAGTTTGCATTTGTATTTGTATTTTATAGTCCACACTTGTATTTATATGTTATAGTTCACATTTGAATTTGTATTTTACAGTTTACACTTGTATTTGTATGTTATGGTTCGCATTTGTATTTATATTTTATAGTTCGTACTTGTATTTGTGTTTTTAGTTCGCACAAATGAAAAGAAGGAGAGAAATTAAAAAGAAAAAAAAAAGAAAGAGAAAAAAGAGAGAAAAAAAGGAGAAAAAAACAAAAAAAAAAAAAAAGAAGAAGAAAAGGGAGAAAATAAAAAGGAAAAAAAAGAAAAAGAAAAAATGAATAAAAAATAAAAAGAAAAAAGAAAAAAGTGCAAAAAGGAAAAATAAAGAGAAAGCAACAAAAAAAGGAAAAGAAAAAATAAAGAAAAAAACTGAAAAAGGAAAAAAAAGAAAAGAATAATAGAAAATAGAAAAAGAGAGAACATACATGAGAAGACTATGAATTGTAATTATAAATAATTAATATGCAAGAAGGGGCTATGAATTATAATTAATTAAAAATTAGGCTTTAAGTAGTAATAAAAACCCAATAGTGGCTAATCCGGGTAATTTTCCCTTGTTTAAATAATAAAGATGAATACAATGATTAAATTCAACATCTTTTGGAGAATTTATTTGATTAAACATAATCTTTACCAAAAGAATTTCTCAAAACCAATCGACATTCATCTATCACCTATAAACTGCAACAAAATAATACAATGATCATGACATCAAAACAACATAATTAAATCTAACTTTTACACAAAAAAAATTTTTAAAGTCATCCGACACTCATATACCATTTGTAAACTATAACAAAATAATAGAACAATGGAGATATCAAAATAATACAACTAAAATTTACCTTTACACAAAAAAATTCTCAAAACAGAGATATAAAAATAATACAATTAAACCTAACCTTTACCTAAAAAATCTCAAAGTCGACCGACATTCATCTACCACATGTAAATTCATCTATGACCTGTAAACTACAATAAAATAATAAAATAATGATTACAAAGCTTTAGTTTTGATGAAAATAATTCTTGTTGGAGAAAAAATTTGACACTAAAGAATGACTTAAATGAAAACAAAGAATATATATATATATATATATATATATATATATATATATATATATATATATATCTATATTTGA
>NC_061119.1:164737997-164829010 GCF_002878395.1 Capsicum annuum
TGTATTGTTAGAATGTTGTAATAGAGAAATAAAAATAATATGAAAATTTATTTTGGATAAATAAAGATTACTTTTAAACCATTTTTAATAGGATAGAGATATTTTTAGCACATTTCATAAGTTCTAATATATTTGAGAAAATTATTCTAAAATAAAAGAGAAAATACATCAAATCACCCTCGAACTTATCACCAAAACTTACTTTAACCATTAAACTTAACCTGTAATTATTTACCCTCCTTATGAACTTTAAAGTAAATTTTTTACCACCCTAAAAAAACTATACCACTCTCACTATGGAGAGTGAAGTACACGCGCGCCCACATCATTGCCAAATCAGTGTCATGTCATTGCCACGTAAGAAATTATAATATTTTTTAAAAAATAATCTCACACACATATTATCTTTATATTTTTCTGAAAAAATCAAAAAATATAGAGAAAATATATATGTTCTATTTATATATATATATATATATATATATAGAACCCCCCACCCCGGCAGCCCCCTACCCCGTTTCCTTATTCTTATCCTTCAACTGCGCCCCTCTCCTCTCCCAACCCGATTCCTTCTTCTTCTTTTCTTTAACAGTCAAATCTCCCATTAACATCATTATTTCAACCTTCAATTTTAGCTTCCTCCATGTTTTTAATGGTCAAATCCACCAACTCATTCACCCAATTATACAAAATTAAATTCATCAAATTTGAGAAGTAGATCAATTTAAAGTGAATGGTAAATTAGATAAAATAAAATTCCAAACAAAGCCATTTTCAGTGTGGTTGACCATCTCCGATATGCCTATGATTTCTTTTTGCTCTATTCAACAACCCTTTGGTTTCTTTTTGCTCTATTCAACAACCCTTTAGCTCAAAAAATAAAAAAGAAATTATATGTGATCTTCCTTTTTTGCTTGTGCTTCTGTAATGCAGATATGACAAAATAAGATAGCTATTTTTCAAGAGTTCGAAAGATGGACTGTGGTGATGATTTGCTTCAAAAGAAAAAAAAATTCAATACACAAAATCTGTAATGTAGATATGACAAAATCGTGATGATTTGATACTCTTTGGATTTTTTTGGGTGTTGAAATTTAGCAAATTCTTAGAGAACGATAATTGAAAGATTTGATTTTTATGTATTTTGGGAATTTAATTTGTCGATTCTTGATCTTTATAGAAAAATTTATTTGTTGTTGTATTTTATTATTGTGTATTTGATTGAAGATTTTTTGTGGATAGAAATGAGAAAAAAATAAAGGAAAAAGAAGAATTGGGGGTAGTGGGCTGTGAGGAAGAAGAAGAAATGGGTGTGGTGGGGTATGAGGAAGAAGGAAAAAAAATTAATGGTTAAAAATAGTAATGTGGGCCCCATTTATTTATTTTTTTACACTTTTTTTCCACTCAAATGCACTTTTCTTTTTCTTTTTGCCACGTCAGCCGTTAAGGGATCAAAATAATACATTTTAAAGTTTATAAGGGGGGTAAATAATTGCAGGTTAAGTTTAATGGCTAAAGTAAGTTTTGACGACAAGTTCGAGGGCGATTTAATGTATTTTCTAAAAATAAAATGATCTATTTTCCTGTCTCAATGTATGTGATGATTTTCACATCTTGAAATTCAAGTGAGTGTTTTGATCAACATAATACAAAATACTCAAAAAAAGATAATAATAAAATGCAAAATACTCCAATCCGAGCACTTTGAATGGTCCGTGGACAACGTACACACCGACAATAGCTTTGTACGCAAAGAGTGTTTGTACGTTTTCTCTGTAATTTTCATTTTCATAACACTTCCAAAAAAGTTTTAACCCCCTCTTACCCCCCCCCCGCCCCCCATCCCAAAAAAAATCATCATTTCTGCAATTATGCTTATTATATTTTCAATATATATATATATATATATATATATATGATAAATATATTTACATTATAATGAATGTCAATCAATAATATAGATAAGATCTAACACGAAATATTTAATATCTATTTGTAATACCCCGAACTTTCTTTAAGTCGAGTTTCATCCTTAAGAAGAGTAAGGGCTGACTTCCCAAGTAAGAAATATTTAAACTGTGTAGAATTTTCCTAATATTGAATTTTTGTCATGTGGAGAATTGAATAAGATTTCCGTCGATACTAAATTCATCAAAATCCGATGTCGGGGTAAAAAGTTATGGATGTTTTACAGAAAGCTTTCTGAACTGCCCAGGTGCGACGGGCAGGCCGACGGATCGTCGAGCTAGCGACGGAACATTGCCCATAGCCATCGCCATGAGGAAGTAGTCCCATTCACTAGCCAAGTGCGACGGTCAGGACCGACGGACCGTCGAGCTAGCAAAGGACGGTCCATCTCCCCAGGCCATCGTGACAAGGCAGTAAGTCCCAGTTCAGGTTCAGGTGCGACGGTCAGTCCAACAGACCATCAACCCAGCAATGGACCATCGCACCCCACCATCGTATGTTTCGATCAGTATTTTTAAGTCACTTTTAAAAGGGATTTTTAGTTTTTTTTTTTCCACCCTTTTTAGCACCTATTTATATCAGATCAAGGCTTCTAACTTCATTATTCATCTATAACATCAAAAGCTAAGGTTCTTTCAAGATCAAAACCCTTCTTCAAGAAAACTCAAAAAACCAAGAATCTCTCCAAGAACCTTCAAGAAAGAGTCTCCTAAGGTATGTTAGATGTTGATTCTTAGGTTCCTTCCACCCAAGTCTAAAAATCCTTTTTAAAATTACAAAGTTTATGTATTTATGAGATTTCATGATTTATGTGTATTGAAGTTCATGATTATGTATTGTTGAATTTTAATTCATGATTTAGACTACAAGTATTAAGAATTGATTCTACTATGTGATTAATTGTATGATGTTCATGATAAACCCTCTTCAAGTTGCATGTTGGTTGATGAAATCATGATACTTGGGTGTAGTATTTGTTGTATAACTAAAGCATGCTTCCCACATGTTTGACAAAATGCTTATGTGAAGGAAATATAGCCAATATAGCATGGTTAACGAGAAATCCCCAATTATGTATAAGTTCATGTAAGCCAAGTGTTTGTTGAAAAGCCTTATTGAATGATTTATGATATGTCGTATGCATTCCCATTCACGTGTATTCCTTATTGAGTGAACTTTGAGATATTGGTATGCATTTTCTATACCATTACATGTTCATGATATTCAAGCGATTGGCGAAATGTCGCATTAATTATGTTGTGGATGATAACCTATTGTCATGTCATTACGAGTTGTCCTGTTTTATGATATTTATGTTATTGAGTCCTGGGGGTATCTAATACCTGAAATTTAGCTCTTGTCTAAAGCTAAGTCAGTCTCAAGATAATCTTAGTCGTGCTATGCTCAGTAGAATTCAGACAGTTACAAAAATTAAGGAAATTTAGTGATCTCAGTATAAGTGCAATCCAGTCTCAGTATCAGTCTAATCCGACTTAGTATTCAATTTTGACTCAATAGTATTCAGAAGTAATCAGTATTCAATAGTACTCAGTAGTATTCAGTATTCAGCTCAGACTTTCGTGAGACTCAGTAGGCTAACAAGAATTCAATAGCATTTAGCCAGATAGTAAAATCCAAGCGGTATTCCATCAGCTAATGGAACCAAGTGAACTCAGTCAGACCAGTCAAGAAATATGAACAGTAACAGATTTAGCTCAGTCTAAGTTCAGTTAAGAATCAGGTCAGAGTTCTTCAGTTGGGAGTAGGAACTAGCATCGAGCGAGTGCAGGGGTGACGGGTTCCCCGTTAGAGAGATAGAGTCATTAGTAACAGTCCCTGAACTCCAAAATTGTGTAGCCAGCGTAGGACCAGGAGTCACCCATTAGATTAAGGCTTGACTATCATACTACCTTAGCCTTGACTTTTTGTTCAGGGTCACCCGTTAGAGAGACTTGACCGTAGTAGAGGTCTTTACTCATGGCACGGTATTGACACCATTCTAGCTGGGGTTACAGGTTGGACCCCACTAGTTCAGATTTGGGGCATGTCGGTTAAGTGAGAACTCCCACAGTTGCAGTTTCAGTATCAGTCTTCAGAGTAGAACTCAAAAATCAGGACTGTCAGATACAGTCACCCATCTCAGTAAGGAACTTAGATAGTTCCATAGATTGATAGACCACCCGCTAGATAGTCCAGGTCTAATATAAAGTTAACCAGTATCAGTATTAATCGATTCAGAGATTGCCCTCTAGATAGGACTGATCTCAAACTCAGATTCGATCATTCGTTATTATTATTACTAGATTTAAAGATCATCTGCTAGATAGGTTTGATTTCAGTTTCAATCAGTCGATATTAGTGAGCTCAGAGTTCGGTTATCAGTAGAATCAATTATTCAGACTCTCAGTGTTAGTAAATGTAGATATCAGTATTAGTAAACTCAATTGTCAGAAGTACAAGTATTCAGAAGGTAGTATTCATCCCATACATGTATCCTCATTCAGTACTCTCATGTTATTCAGTTAAGTTATGTTCATGCATAAGCCCTTGCATTTAGCCTTATCTCATCTAGCATACCAGTACATTTAAAGTACTGATGCATACTTTTCTCTTGTGCTATGGTGTCTTATACCATAGGTTCAGAAGAGCGAGAGCTAGGGCACCCTTAGCAGTCCAGGCCCAGTCAGCAGAAGTTGACTTAGCAGTGAGTCCTCATCACTCGAGGATGATCCTTATTTTATTCTGGCATTAGACTCAGTTTATTTTTAGTGGACGGAGTTAGTTGGGCACATGTCCCATCCACTCCACAGTTCAGACAGTTTAGAGGCTTTTCGGACAGATGTATCAATATTTAATTTTTAGTTTTAAGTATTTTAGACGTTTTGAACCTTATGGCAAGTTTTCGCCAGTTTTCTGCATTTATTTTAGTATATTATACAGTGCTCAGTTACAGGTACCAGCATAGGGTTAGCTTGTGGTCCTTAGGGATCATGAACACCATATGACATTCCGCTTCTAGAAAATCGGGGTGTTACACTATTAGGATATGAAATATCTATCTTTAAGAAAGAAACTAGAAGTAATTTTTTCTATAAATAGAAGGGTTTCTTTTATTGTAAAATCATTATAAAGGACCAAAAAGAGAATCCCTCAAGAGAAATATGAATTACTCTCTTGTCTCTTTATTGTTTTCTTCACTTAATATTTCATAACACGTTATCAGCACGAGTCTTTAATTTTTTTGTTTAGTCCATATTAATATCATCTTCATCAAAAGCTTAACGGTGTCATCCGTATCTTATTTAAAATCTAATGGAAAAGAATGCATAGTAAGAAATGTGGAGGAGAATGATTTAATGATATGTAATTAAGGTATGTTTACAATTTATTATGAGGTTCGAATTTAGTAAATTTTGGCAAACATTTATGACGTCCACTGTATCAGGTAAAGTGATATCAACCTTTTCATCATAGGTATTTATTAAATATTTTTATTTCACATGTAACGTGAATATTTGTAAGGTTAATATTGTGTTTTATATATTTATATGTAATGGTTACATTGGTGTTTGTCTTTAGAACGGCCACTAACAGTGGCACTAATATCTGTATACCATGGCCGCATATCAAATCCAACTGCCATCAAAGTGACTATATTTTACATATTATAGGGATAAATAAATGTGCCCAAAGTTTGAGTTTTATTGTAGATTCAAGGAAAAAAAAATTATGCTTTGCCTATTATATGCGAGGGAAAGATGATGGATTCAAGTCCTATCGCATCAAAAGAGTAAGATATTGGGTTAAAGTCTCGATGCACGTACTATGATAATACAATATTGGGTTTAAGTCCTATCAATTTATTCTTAAGATGCTTTTATATGGATAAGAAGAGAAGAAGAAGCTCTAGCCCTTGTGTCACGTGGGGAAACAACATCCAGAGATAGTTAACGGTTGGAGATCTAGCATATAATTCAATGGTAAGGATAAAATAGTTCCATTATTTAATACCAAGTCAAACCATCATAAGCCACCATATTAATACACTTAGACATGTAGATATATGTAAACACATCAAGTGATAGGAAATAACAAGGCCATAACATACATTTCAAGGCATCCAATCATGAACCATGAAGTGGAGGACTCTAACCTTCCACCTGCATAGGTTATATCAAGCAAGAGGATTCTAACCCCAAGCCATCTTTTTATAAAAGTAGACTCTAACCCCAAGCATTTTACTAGACAAGTGGACTCTAACCACAAGCCATTTTATCATACAAGTGGACTCTAAACACTAGCCATCTTATTAAACAAGTGAACTCTAACCGCAAGACATCTTATTATGCAAATAGACTCTAACCACAAGCCATCGTCTCCATTACTAGTCAACATTGGGACTCTAACCCTTTATCCATGCATTGACATCCACTCAATCAATATTTAAGGAATTTAACCCACTTAGCCATTTCAAGCCATCAAGGCCACAATTCAATACCATACATGACTACAAGGTCTTCATAAACTATTTATCAATCAATCACTTTAATAGGACAATACATTAATTTCAACTACCATTCAAGTCCAGTTGTGGTCATCAAGATCTTTATCAAACCACTCATTAGTATTCTTACACCAAGCTTTAGCTCAAACACAATTCAATTTCATGCTAAGGGACTCATACCTCTTTTAACCAAACTAACCACCAAGGTTATCAATTAACTTATTAAAGGGCCAACAAGGCTTTTACAAGGTCATTTACCAATTATTCTTACTCAATAAGACATTACCTTAGTTCAACTCATCATCAACATGTAACTAGTTATTTCTAGTAGACATTTTCACAAATACCTTGAGAGCATACCATTACCATGACCAAAACCCAAGTGAAAACCATCAATATTAGCGCTACTCATGACCCACTTGTTAAACCACAGTAAGTAAGTACCCACATGTGCTAATAATCAACAAAAACATGTATCGACATAAGTTTAAAGAAGAGTAAACATTACCCATCACTATACACCAAAACCCTCAACAATTGTTTCAAAAACCACCATTAAAGATTCATAAACAATGTTTAAATAACATGATATTTGAGAAATAATAATAGAGGAAGAGTCACATACCTTGTATAAGATGATTCATGGAGAGATTTGATAGCACACACACAAGTGTACGTGATCTACTAAGTAATATAGTGGCCTTCAAGAAAGCTGAGATATCGATACCAAAGAGACTTGATTTGGAAACAATTTGATGTTTAGTTCACAGTTTAGATTCAATTGATGCAAAAGTAACCAAAGAGAGTTTGGAAGTTATAATTGCGAGGAAAGTTAACGAAGCGTAAAGTAAAGATCTTAAAACAATCAGTAGGAGAAAACCCAGGGTTGAAGCACTCTAAATAATCATATTATGCTATTGGATTTCATTCGTTAACTTGATTATCGTGGTTTTCGATTCATAGGGTTAAGTGCACAATTATGATTTCCCAACCTCTAATCTTTTACCTAAGTTAAACCTTACAACTACATCGTTGAGCCGGGATGTAATAGTTCGCTTAAGCTCTTTATAATTATCATCCTACATATGAATCAAGTAAGGTATCTAAGTACATCCTTGTCCTAGATACTAATTCAAGTTTCATATTTTATAAATAATCAAGAACCGTACTCTGCTTATTCCCATGTTCTATCGCCCTATTCCCTCTCTCGAGTTTACAAGGTTGACAATGGATATATTCTAAGGGCCGCGAATCCTTAAAATAGTTATAATAAGAATCAACAAACAACCAATATTAATAAGAAAAGCAAACAAACTTAATCCATAGCAATCATAATCATGTTCTTGGCTTCAACCCCAAAAACAGGGTGTTTAGCCACGCATAGTCATAATCGCAATCACAATGTTGTAATTAACGACTAAAAATATGTATGAATGAAATGAAATTAATAACAACCTAATTATGATGTATCATCCCCTTGATCTCCAAAATATGTCAAAATATATGTAAAAATGTTATACAATATGTATATATAGTATAAGAGTAAGCCAAGCCTGTGTAGGAGTCAAATTAGCTTGAAATGCCCAGGTATGGAGTGGAGCGTATGCCACACCCTTTATTCCTATGGAATGGATCATGTGTAACACCCTTTATAGCACAAGACTAGAGCATGCAATACGTGCTAATAGCATGATGCTACTAGAATTTGTCCTCAGAATTTTGGTTAAATGTTGGTCCTTCCTCCATTCATCCCTTATCTTGTGGTGTCTTTCCAATGATTTCAATCCTCTATATCATACATATATCATCATATTAAGCTCAAAAAATGATCCTACAAGAACACACCACCCGAATTAGAGGCACAAAAAACAAAATATCTATCACAATAAATAAAAAACAAGAGCTTAGACTAGGCAAATTTCCATGATCTTCCACTTAATGTTTTGACTCTTTCCTTGACTTAATTGAACTTTGTACACTTCTAACAAGTTGTTCCACATATAATAACACATTTAAAACAATAAGGAAAACATAGAACACCATAGAATCCCACAATATAGACTAGACAAACAACTAGCTCAAGCTAGTAACACTAGTTTTCTCTATTGAACTCTAATTGACTCTTTTAAGTATAACCTTGTTGGAAAACCCTTGTAACCATTATAAACACATGATTAAACACTTTGATACACATTTATCTCACTATAAACCCATATAGCATAGAACCATCCTCAAAATAAGGCTAAAAACACTAGAATAGTGATGATAGAATTCATAAATACACCCAACATCACCACCCAACACTTAAAGCCTTGTTCGTCCTCAGACAACTCTTAACTAAACTCATCATCAATTAAGGAGACTCTACACTTATACTATATGAAAGACACTCAAGCTATCACTATAATGACTACACAGAATGCAAGTTACTACACTAAGCATGTTATTTACACAATTGAAAGCCCATGAACACTACTCCAATACATCCTAGACTCAAGAATTTATTCACCTAGTGGAAAGCTCATGTATATTACTCAATCAAGGACATCATATAAGTCACCCACATTCATCAAACATGTGCTCCTTACAATAAGAGAGTTACCTATAATCACTCACAATTAAGTAGTTCATAACTTGATGGGTACAAGAATCAAATTACGCTCACTCTCACAAGGAATTCACAAGTTACACACAATGAACCATAGGCCTGCTCTTAGTGTAATACTCCACTAATATCAGAATCTAAAGCTTAGGATCAATTAGGACTTTTCTGGGTTGTAATATAAGCTAAGGGATAGGTAGGAACTATTTAAGAATAGTGACTAACCTCTCTAAGTGCTTTAATACACTACATTATACATTTAAAATCGCTCTCCAACAACCAAATTACACCATTTTTGTCTACCCATATCTTTTGTTTTTGCTCCATCTGTTTTAAGCATTTTTACAAACACTTGGTGGGCGCATAGTTTACTACCACAAGAATCAATTTTTTCCTTTTCACAATCATGGAAATATTTTTAGCAAAAATTATATTACATCCATCCACCACAAGTCAATTATAAACACCAATTACCTTGGGGCATAAATTTCACCTTTTTCTTCTTTAATTTCTCAAACTCCTTACTAATTTAATTTTTTATTAAAGCACTTAGGAGCTCTTTGGATCAAAATATGGTCTATCAAAGAAGGGGTTAGGCTACTTATGAGGTTTCCAAAGAGAAAGCTAAAGGCTCAATGGGGGTTAACTAGGATAATACACACGTGTAGGACAAATAGAAGATATATAGCAAGGCTATAAAAGAAATGCCTAAATCATCTCCTAAACTCACATTATTTATTTTTCTTTACACACACCAGGCAAGTTCTAGACATCACATGCAACAAGGAATGTACAAAAATCTCACATCACACATGGCATATGCTCAACTTAATAGGATCATCACAAACTCCCAACCAAATAATAATGCAAATTCAAAATTAAGCCAACTAGTACAAGAGTCACAAACATGAGCCTAAGATTCTCAAAAATAGTAATTCACACAATCAACATGATTTTACAAACAAACCCACTTGTATCATGTAATAAAAAATAGCACCAACAAGAATATCTCACTTATTCCTAACCTAAAAAATTTTTAATTGAGCCAAAATTTCGGAATTTACCTACCCCACACTTAAAAATCTACTTTGTTCCCAAAGTGAATTTAAAGGTAAAAGATAAAAATACTTCCTGAGGCCTCTAGGCCTAGATAACAACATCTTTTGTATGGGACCCCACACTTCATCTTTGCCTTGCTTAAAGCTCAAGTTTAAGGTACTCGGACTTCCCATTAACCTGTGACTCAACCAAAAACAAAAAACTAAGTGAAATAAAACAAAAAAAAATTGAAAAAAAATATACCTAATTAACTTGGGTTGACTCCCAAGAAGCATCTAATTTATTGTGTTGCATGACCTATACAGCTCAACCATATTCCTTCACCCTTTTACTCTCTCTTTGGGAGCTATTTTTCATTCACTTCAGACCTCTTAAGTTTGCACTCTCAAAGTCAACATCTTTTTCAAATTCAACCTTCTTCATGTTGGGAAATAGTGGATTCAACTTGGCCCACTCAATCAGGTAATTCAAAGAGGTATTTGGTGGATTGACCGCCCCACACTTTTTCCCTTTAATAATATTTATCACATACAAATCTTTGTATTGGGAATTTTCAATGGGTGTTTTTTAAACATCAAATATCACCTCTTCATCATCTACTCTCATCTTGAGTATGCCTTATCTAACATCAATCAAGGCCCCTCTAGTTGCTAATAATGGATGCCCCAAAATGATTGGTACCTGTTCATTTGCCTTACAATCAAGAACAATAAAGTCAGTAGGTATAATGAATTTACCAACCTTAATGAGGACATCTTCAATTATTCCATTCGGATTTGTAAATGTCCTATCTGCCAACTACAACACCATGATGGTCAGTCTCGATTCTTCTAAGCCCAATGTTTCAAACAACGATAGAGGTATCAAATTTATGCTTACTCCTGAGTCACTCAGTGCATGGACCGCTTTAATCCTAATTTGAATAGGGATGGCAAACTTCCCCTGATCTTTTAATTTCTTAGGGATTTTCTATGTCATTACCGCACTACTCTTCAGTGAGTGTTATTGCTCCCATATCTTGCAATTTCACCTTTTTTGCCACCATATCCCTTAAGTAATTTGCATACTTAGGCATACTCTGCAAAATATCTAGCAAAGGTAAGTTAATATGAAGCTCTTTAAATATATCAATGAACTTTTTGAACAAGGCATCCTCCTTCGCTTTTATGTGCCTTTCAGGAAAGGGAAATGACAGTGGTTTCTTCACTTCTGGCTCAGCAAATTTTGGTCTCTAGTACTCAGACTTCCTTATATTTTTTAACTTCTTTGGGAACCTGTTTGGTCACAATCTTAGCATCTACCTTGTTTGTTTCCTTTGGAGGTCCTCCTTGAAGCTCCTTACCGCTTCTCAAGGTGATTGCTATAACTTGGTTTGGAGTTTCTGTGTGGCAACACACCTTATGGTCTTATATTCAGTACTTTTGATAATTGGCCCACTTGCAACTATAAACTTCTTATGGCCACTTGCTAATTCTATAAATCTGCCTTTTAACTTTTCAGATCCGTAGTCAATTGTGCTTAACCAACTAATATTTATTTTAACATTTCGTCCATATTATTCGTTGACTGATTCAATTGGGCCAGTGGCTGTGGGGCATTCCATGAATGATTTAGTGGCTGAGTTTGCCACTTCATGTGGTAGACATTACCATAATTAGGCCTTTGAGCATTGCCTACATATATCACAGACTCTGAATTTGAAGCACACATGGTTGTTGTATGACCACTATTTCCACATACCTCACACCAACTTGCAGTTTGTTGGATAGCATTGACTGTGGCTGCAGGTTGTGCTGCTCCCAACTTCATACCGCTGAAATGAGTATTGCTCAGCAGATATTTATGCTAATAATGTTGTGAATTGGTCCATCTCCAATACGCCCATAATTATTTTTGTTGAACTTCTAGAATCTGAATGTCACTCTAGATCTCCTTGTGCTATGCAGTTCAGTAATGTGTACAGCTCATGATAAGTTAATTCCAGTGCTTGACCACCTGTGGTTGAATCTAGCAAAATCTTAGTATTGTGATCAATAGCTTCCACAAAAGTATGAGCAAGTACCTCATTAGACTATTGGTGGTGTGGACGCTCTCGAAGAAGAGCCTTAAAGAGTTACCAAGCATGATAGAGGTTTTTATCAGGCTTTTATTTAAAGCTCACTATCTCACTGAGAAGTCTCGCAGTCTTGCCTGATGAAAAGAATCTGATGAGCAACTTTTTGGTTAAGTCGTCCCATGATGTGATTTAATTGGCTAGCTCCGCATTCAACCACCTTTTAGCTTCCCTCAAAAGTGAATGGGGAAACAGTGTCAGCCTCACATAGTCTAGAGTCACCCCATTCGGAGTGAATATATCAGTAAGCTCAATGAAGGTCTGCAAGTAGACTTGTGGATCCTCGTGTGAAAGCTCTACAAACTATCCACTACTAATAAGAATGTGCACCATATTGTGCTTCAACTCGAAATTACCCCCAACAGTCGGTCTTTAAATTAGAGTAGTCAAGTTCATTGGAAGTGGGACTTTCATTTCCCTACTGCCCTTCGGGATGGTTGTTCTTCAGCCATTGGAGTAGTATTCTCTTGGTCTTCTTGGATTTGACGAATTATGGGGAGAAGGGTTGCTTCTCTCCTGTGTTGGTGAAAGTCTTGCTCGGGTTCGGAGCTTGGTTCTACCAAATCCTGATCCCTTGCCTACTTATCAAACTAAAAACCTGTTTCCTACAATAACAAAACCAAGAACAAGAATAAAAACACCAAATAAATCTAAAAGTAAAACTAAAATAAACAATTTCTAAAATACAAATCCTTGGCAACGGCGCCAAAAACTTGACAACACCCTAGTGCCCACGAAAGTGTACGTGGTCAAATATAGTGGCCTTCAATAAAGCCGAGTTATCGATCCCACAAAGACTTGATTTGGCAACAATTTGATTTTTAGTTCACAGTTTATATTCAATTGATGTGAAAGTAAACAAAGAGAGTTTGGAAGTTATAATTGCAAAAAAAGTGAACAAAACATAAAGTGAAGATCTTAAGACAAACAGTTGGAGAAAATCCAGGGTTGAAGCACTCCGAACAATCAAATTATGCTATTGGATTTCATTCGTTAACTTGCTTATCGCAGTTGTTGTTTCATAGGGTTAATTGCACGATTATGTTTTCCCAATCTCTAATCTTTTACCTAAGTGGAACCTTACCACTACACAGTTGAGGGGGGATGTAATAGTTCACTTAAGCTCTTTACAAATATCATCCTATATATGAATCAAGTAAGGTATTTAAGTGCATCCCTATTCTTTTATACTAATTCAAGTTTCTTATTTTATAAAGAATCAAGAATCGTACTCTGCTTATCCCTATGTTCTATCGCCGTATTCCCTCTCCCAAGTTTACAAGGTTGACAATGGATGTATTTTAAGGGTTGCGAATCCTTAAAATAGTTATAATAAGAATAAACAAACAACCAATATTGATAAGTAAAGCAATCCATAGCAATAATAATTATGTTCTTGGCTTCAACCCCGGAAAGAGGGCGTTTAGCTACGCATGGTCATAATCGCAATCACAATGTTGTAATTAATGACTAAAAACATGTATGAACTCAATTAAATAATTAAAAACTTAATTATGAAGTTGTAGTAGCCCCTTGATATCCAAAATATGTCAAAATAAATGTAAAAACGTGATACAACATGTATATATAGTATAAGGATAAGCCAAGTCTGTGTAGGAGTCAAATTAGCTTGAAACGCCCAGGTGTGGAGTGGACCATGAATCATACCCTCTATTCCTATAGAATGGAGCATGCGTCGCACCTTGTATTGCACAGGTTAGAGCATGTGATGCATGCTAATAGCATGATGCTACTGGAATTTGTCCTCCGAATTTTGTTTAAGTATTGGTCCTTCCTCCTTTCATCCCTTTTCTCGTAGTGTCATTCCAATGATTTTCAAGCCTCTATATCATCCATATATCATTATATTAAGATCAAAAATGATCCTAAAATAAGAAAACATACGAATTAGAGGCACAAACAGCACAACATTCATCACGATGAATGTAAACAAGAGCTTAGACTAGGCAAATTTCCATGATTTTCCACTCAATGTTTTGACTCTTTCCTTGACTGAATTAAACTTTTTACACTTATAAAAAGTTGTTCCACATATAATAACACATATAAAACCATAAAGAAGACATATAACAACATAGAATCCCACAAGATAGACTAGACAAACAACTAGCTCAAGCTAGTAACACTATTTTTCTCTATTAAACTCTAATTGACTCTTTTAAGTATAACCTTGTTGGAAAACCCTTATAACCATTATAAACACATGCTTAGATAGTTTGATAGACATTTTTCTCATTATTAACCCATATAGAATAGAACCATCCTCAAAACAAGGCTAAAACCACTAGAATAGTGATGCTAGAATGCATAAATACACCCAACATCAAGATTTTTGGTCCTCAAGTCTCTAGATGGCCTCTTTGATAAACCCTAGCCACAATTTTGTTAGAGAAATTGAGAGAGAATTTAGGAGTGTTTTTGGTGATTTTGATCTTCCAAAATGTGTTAGAAGAGACTAAAACATGTTATATAGTGAGGGGACTTAAGGGTTTTTGAGGTAGGAAATGTCCATAAAGTCCTCAGCTTAAAAACTGAAAATGCGCACCCAGGAGGATATGACTCCCAAGTTTAAACTGTACCCTAGGTACGAGTGGTACCCTAACTCGTACCCTAGGACTCACCATGGACCCCTAAACTTTCCAAGATATGACTAAACATGTATGAATCATACCTTAGGGTATGAGTGGTACCCCACAACCCATACCCAAGTTAGAATGCTTTGGACAAGACCTCAAGCATCATACGAGTAGGCAACATATGACTCGTACCCTAACATACGACTCGGGATAGGCTAAACCGCACCTTGGACAGAATGACCCTAACAAAAATTAATCAACATACAAGAGAGAGGACCTTAGGTCATATCCTAGGGTACACTAGTACCTATGACTCATACCCTGCTCAAAAACTTCAACCAAAGAAATTCTTCTAAGGGTGGAAAGCCTAGGTGTTTCAATTCTCCCCTACTTGGATCATTCATCCTCGAATGATGGGTAAGGAAAGCATAAGCATGAGTTAAGACACTATTACATATCAAACTAACCTTTAACCAAGTTAGAACACAAAATCATACAACAAGGATAAGACATAACACATTCCATGATCATAATCAATCAACCATTCATTCAATTGACCTTGGGACTCAAACCCATTATCTAAAACACACTTGCTTAATTCAAAATTTAGGGACTTGAACCCATGGCCTACTAAAGACATAAATCAAGTTAAGAATATTAACACATACCTCTAGCACAAGTTTCCAAAATGGAAAACAAATGCAGATATTTGGACTTCATGTCCTCTTTCGCTTCCTAAGTAGCTTTCTCAGACTTTTAGTTCCTCCATAGAACCTTCACCAAAGCCACCTCTTTCATCCGCAATCGGTGAACTTGCCGATCTAAGATTCTCACTAGGACCTCTTCATAGTAAAAAAAGTCTGACAACCCACATCTTCCTAGGTAACAACCAATGAAGGGTCATCTATAAACTTCTACAACATGGACACATGGAATACCAGATGGATGGAACTCAAACTTAAGGGTAACTTTGACACATAGGCGACATTACCAATCATCTTTACAATCAAATATGGACCAACATACCATGGGATCAAACTCCCCTTCTTATTAAACTACATCACTCCCTTCATAGGAGATACCTTCAAGAATACCCAATCACTATCATCAAACTCCAAATCTCTACGCCTCACATCCGCATAGGATTTTTGCCAACTTTGAATGCTTTTAAACCTATCACAAATCACCTTCACCTTCTCTAAGTCTTGGTGAATCAAATAGGGGTCAAACAACTTACCTTCACCAACCTTATACCACCATATAGGAGATCGACATCTTCTACCATACAATGCCATGAAAGAAGCCATAACAATGCACACAAATTCAATCAAAGACAATTGGTCATACCAACTACCACCATAATCAATCGCACAAGCACGCAATATATCTTCCAATGTTTGGATAGTACACTCCATTTGTCCATCCATCTTTGAGTAGAAGGCGGTACTAAGGCATACTTTAGTTGCCAAACCTTTGTGAATCGACTTCCAAAAATGTAATGAGAATGGAGTACCACGATCCAAAATGATAGAAACCATAGAACCATCCAACTTTACAATTCTGCAAGATACAACTTAGCATAATTCTCTGCGGAATACCTAGTCCTCACCAGCAAAAAATGAGCAAACTTGGTCATTCTATCCATAATGACACAAATAGAATGACATTGATTTTGAGATCGGGGAAGAACGGTAACGAAATCCATGTTAATCACTTCCACTTCCACTTCCACTCGGGAAGCTCAATATCTTGATACAAACCATCGGGTGTCAAGTGCTTAACTTTCACTTGTTGACACACTATACACTTAGCCACATAGCTAGCCACATCTCGTTTCATATTATTACACCAATAAAACTCCCTAAGATAATGATACATCTTCGTATAATCAGGACAAATAGCATACTGAGACCTATAAACCTCAGCCATAATCCTTTTCCTCAATCTATCGACATCGGAAACACATAGCCTACCTTGGTACCTCAAGATACCATCACCACTAAACACAATGTCAACAACCTTTTGTTGACCCACATTACTCTTAATCTTCATCAAGTCGGGATCCAACATTGCTTTTCCTTTATCTCAACCATAAGAGATGACTGTGACACTGATGCACAAATACACTACCATCCTCCAAGTCCGTAAGACGAATCCAAGACTAGCAATCAGTAAATGTCCTTCTCCAATTCCCACTTATCCTCATCAACATGAGTCAAACTCCCCATAGATAACCTGCTAAGAGCATCAACAACAAAGTTAGATTTACCTGGGTGGTAGTAAAGACTCATATTATAGATATTTAGCAACTCAAACCATCTCCTTTGCTTAAGATTTAACTCTTTCTGAGTGAACACATACTGTAGGCTCTTATGATTAGAAAATATGTCAACATGAACCCTATAGAGATAGTGATGCCAAATATTCAATGCAGAAACCACAACCAATAACTCCTTTTCCTGAGTAGGGTAGTTTTTCTCATGAACTTTTAATTGCCTAGAGGCATAGGCCACCACCCTACAATGTTTCATCAACACACAACCAAGACCAATATGAGAAGCATCACAATACACTAAAAAACCATCATCACCCTAGGGCAAGGTCAAAACTGGAGATGAAGTTAATTTATCCTTCAAATTCTCAAAACTACACTCACACACATTCGACCATAAGAACTTGACCTTCTTTTGGGTCAACTTAGTCAATGGAGCAGCTATTATAAAAAAACTTTCCACAAATCTCCTAGAATAACTGGCTAGACCCAAGAAGCTTCGAATATCACTTAGATTCATAGGTCTAGGCCAATTCTTAACCACCGCTACCTTTTGTGGATCCACCATGATTCCTTCACTAGAGATAACATGACCAAGGAAATTCACAGCCTTCAACCAAAACTCATAATTTGAGAACTTGGAATCAATGAATACAAAGATAAATAAATCCAAAAATGGACGAAAACCCATTCATCAAATCCATGAATGCCGCGGGGGCATTGATCATACCAAAGGACATAACTAGAAACTCATAGTGACCATACTGGGTCCAAAAAGCAGTCCTAGGGATATCCATTTCCCTAATCTTAAGCTGATGATAACCCAACGAAAGATCAATAAGTGCATTCAAATGCACATGCAAGTGTACGTGATCATATAAGTAATATAGTGACTTAGATAGTCGGATATCATACACACAAGGACTATGTAACTAGCAATTCAGCCAACTTCAGTTTTAAACAAGGAGCTACTAAGTGTTGTCAAATATCAAGATGATTTTGAAATTTTGAATTAAAATGTAAATAAATAAGAAATATCAATTTATGACAATAGAAAAGCAAGCAACGGTTATAAACAGTAATGATAAGAATTCCAAGGTTGAGGCACTTCTAAAAATCTTACAAATCTCTATTCTTATCGCAGTCTAGTTGGTTACTGGGTTGTTGATTTGCTGGGTTATAACACGATCATGATCTCCGGACCTCTAATATTCAACCTGCATGAACTTTGCAACTATATCATTGAGCAGGGATGCAATAAGCTATATTAATGTTTATGGCTATGTTCCTATGATTGAACAAAATAGGGCTTCTAGATATATCCCTATCCTAGATGCTAATTCAAATCCTCTATTTTATAAAAGGATAAGAACCTTGCTCCTTAATCTCTTTGTTCTATCCTACGATTATCCTCCCGGATGAACATAGAAATATAGATTCATTCTACTGGTGTCCACTCATCAAAATAGTAAGCTCTAGAAATTAAGGACAACTCATATGATAATCCAACAAGAAACTATGATAAAAAATATCAAAGAGTAATCATGCTCTTATACTAAACCCCAGAACAAGGGTGTTTAGCCACTCATGTCTGAACTCAACACCAAAAATAAGTAATTAACCATACCAAAAATTAATCTTGAAGTGAAGAAGTTCAAAAGAAATTCTAAGAACCCTAAAAGAGAGATTTTGCTATTTTTTCATTGCTACTATGCTTTCCAAAGTGATTGCAATTGTGCTCACATATTCCTTGTACACTAGGACAAAATTAGCCTACATTGGAATAATTGTCACATTGCGTTACCTAATGCATCAAGGAAACCGATGTGTCATAACGTGTATCACATCGTGTAAGCACCGTGTATCATGTCGACTAGGTGGTGTGTCGCATCTATTCCGCATCAACTCACTGGAATTCCACTCTGAAAACTTAACGAAGTCATAAAAATTCCTCTTTAGCTAGTTTCTTCTCCATGTGCTTCAGCCTTTCATGCATGCTTCCCAGCCTCCTTAGAAATGTCGTCTGACATCAATGTAATCAATTCCACCACATCAATCATCACTTGCTTCATAATATGCATCCGATTTTGTCCAAATCCATTAGAAATTTACCCTATATCACTAATCATGTCGGTTAGATCCATAGCACAATTAAGGCTTAAATGTAACAAAAATAACACATTTTGGCTCTCAGAACATGTACAAATATGGGTGAATATTGGTGATTGGACATATAAATACGCCCAAAATCACCACCCCACACTTAAAACCTTATTCGTCCTCGAACAATAAACAACACAATAAGCAATTAAGCTTCACATCTCATCCTAAGAGTTATGCTTGCGTTGGGCACTTACAATTTATTACAATGACTTTTCATCTAAAAATACGTCAAAATACTTTATGCACATGGACGATTTGTTTCAAACCTTATTATATCAACAATGACATCCAATTTGCTAGAAAACTTTGTATAATCACTCAATATAACAACACAATAAGTAATCCAGACTTTCATCCGCATGCACCCTCACAACAAAAAGGTTTCCCCATACCACTCATATTTTTTTAATACAACACGTGAGGGGAATATCAGAATTACATCACTCACTCTCAAAAAAGATTCATACCCGATAGATAATGAACCATAATCTTGCCCTTAGTGTACTACTCTACTAATAGTCAGATGTTATGAAGAAGGATTAACTAGGTCATTTATGATTGCAATGTTAGCTAAGGGACGGGTAGGAACTATTTAGGAAATAGTGATTAATCTCTCTAAGAGCTTTAATAAATCTCAATCTACAATCAAAATCACATTCTATAAACCCAATTTCCACTTTATTACCTTCACATATCATTTGTTTCACCTCAATCTCATTAAGCACATTAACATAAGCTATGGTAGGAGTATTTTTATATTACATCATATTCAATTTCCAGCTCTTCTTTACACCTATTACTGTTATACACCCCTATAATAGTCACCCTCAACTAAAGCTATTCGCCTTGGTTGAGATACACAATGTCTGAGGCAGACCAGGACCAAAATAGGTTCATTGTAACAAAACCGGGCCACAAAAACAATTTTTTTTTTAAATTTCTATAACTCCCAACCACCACAATTAAACACATAAATAACCACTTCTTTAGGGCTTAAATTTTATCTTTCGCCTACTTTAATTTGACACTCTCTACTCATTTAATAATCTATACTAAAATGCTTAGGAGCTTTGGATCGAATAACGGTCTATCGAAGAAAGGATCAGGCTACATATGAGGCTACCAAAGAAATCCATCTATAGGCTCAATGGGGCTAACTAGGGATATGCTCAAGGGTAGGTAAATAAAGTCTTAATAATTTGGATATGAAAGAAATGCCTACATCACTTCCTACACCTAACACCCTTTATTTTTCTTTATAAGCACTCTGGGCAAGTGCTAGACATTCCTATACATGTACAATACAAACAAACACTCACACTCTCGGTGCATGCTAAGAATCAAGTCAGATCCTTAAGGTTCCCAATCTTATTCTTTGTCAAATTCAACATTAAGCAAACAAATTATATTACACCTATTGAGATTTAGTATCTAAAATTTACTCCATTTTAGTTTAATACATGATTTTTGTTTTAAATCCAATTCATTCCAAGTTACTGTACAAATGGCCCAACATAAAGTACTTCTCCCAAAGTCATGATCATTGGGTTCTTGTCAATTCTCAGCTTCTAAAGACTAACTCCCCTTAAGACAGTCGTCATCCATCTATCATAGGGGAGGGTAACTAACTATGATGAGTTTTATTGAATTAGCTTATGGGAAAAAATGTATATTACCTTGAGGGTAACAACAAACACTTTAAACTAAAAATAAAAACATACTTAAATTTACTAACTATTACAGACATAGTGTTCCGAATAGTTAAAAATACTAAATTTAACATCCAAACACAAAAATAAAACATCCTAAAGCAAAATAAAGATAAAATTGTCCAACCAACATAAACCAAATAAAAAGAGAAGAAGGAATGAGAATTCCACCACTCCACACTTAAAAGGAAGAACTATCCTAATGCTTGCAAAATAAGCATAGTATGAGGTGGGGAGGGACTCCCTGGTAACATATCAGTGATGTCATCATCCGACTCCTTATCACCCATGTCATTATTATCATTATCACCATTATCCTCCTTCTCCCCTGATTCATCATCTGAATAACATAGTCATTTCTTCTCATCTGTGGGAATATCATCCTCTACTGAATCTACAAATCAAGGCCTATCCATAACATGATCTCGGTGTGACGCCCGAGTAGATAGTCTAACTGTACAACTCTAATCTCCTATTGGGTAGTTGGTAACCTACCAATCTACAACTGAAGCATTTGAAGCCCATATATTTAGGCAGTGATCTCATCGGTCCTAGTCTGATGCTCAGGCATAGTCAATGTAGAACTATAAGTTGTACTCCCCTTAGAGCGGGATATATCCAATGGTCTTGGGTTCACTAGAGGTCTATAATTAATGTCCTCCTCAGCTACACCCTGATCCTACAAAAATCATGCCAACAATCCACCAAAACTATACCGATGACCTTCCTAGAACCGTGCTTTCCTTATAGCTGAGAAGATGATAGCACACATATTCAAATCAACATTATAACGCATAAGGGCATAAATGATACATACCCTGTCATGCACCACCTCAGTCAAATGAATCCCATGGATAAGGAAAGCATAGATAATCTTGTCCCATAAGCGGCCCTCCCTTTTTATGAGAGCAAAGAGGAGGGACACATGAGTGCCTCTCTCCTTATTACGTATCCATTGGTCAGTCGAATGGTTGCCACATAGTAGATTCAGCATCCACCTTGGGTGTACCTAGGAGATCATTCAAAGTGTTAGCGGTAAAAGTGACCACCTTACCCCTTATCTCAACTTCTGAGTCCCTGTCCCGTGGATCCCAGTTTGTATAAAATTCTCACACAAGGCTCAGGTTGCATTCAGTGGGCTGCTCAAACAAGAAGTTTAGATGTAGTGCCTCTATTCGATGTACCATACTCGAGAACTCTTTCAGCAAACTTAGTCGATTAATAAAATGGTCTGCCAAATATTTGGACTTCTTGTGCAGGGCATACCATTTTTTCCTACTTCTATAACCACTCTAGTACCATAACTCCTAGACTTTCCTCATGGTATAGGTGGGGCTTGGGACACCCGATCATCTTGCTAACTTTATTTTCATCCTGGCTCAGAAGGTCTAGCCACAGTCTTACCCTTGCCTTTTTATTGTCTACCAGACATCTTACCTGTCAAACAAAACATGCATCAATCATATCAAACAGGGAACGATGTTGAGATAGCAAACGCTAAGTATGGTGGTTAAGACATCCTACACATAGTTGCTAGTACTGGTGTGTGGGTATGAATCTTGGGGTACTTATAATTCTCCCAATTATCAATCCGCATAAGCAAAGTTTCCCTCATATCATAAAAAATTATACTCATCATTCTTTTAATATATAATGCATACAGTAATCCTCACTTCATCAAAAACAACTTGCAATGTATTTAATTTGATATTTCAAGAGGATTTCACCAATATGTACTCACATACATCCCAATTCGACACTTGTGCATGATTTCACATGAAGTCAGTCCAATAACACACATATATAATAGTATAACAAGCACTAATTGAATGGAGAGTGGTTGGGGCACCACATACTTAACTAATATCATGGTTGTGTAGCTAAATCACCTCAAGTTACTTATACTTCCCTTGTTATCAAAGTACACCATACATGCCAATTCAGGCACCATACCCAACCCATATTTTCTAACACAAAATTACCCATACTTGTAAAATACCATAAAAAATCATGGACTAGCAAATTCTTACATCAATGAATAAGCACTAACTCAAAATATTCTCTTAATTCATGTAGTGTAACATCATATCTCCATGGCACAAATCAACTATTAACTGTAAGAATGACTTAACATTTAGCCATTTTAGCACCTTAACAAGTAGGAAAATTAAAAAATTGAATACTTACCTTAGTGGTCTTGAAGAAGATGAAGGGGAAGCACCTTGTTGCTTGAAAAATTTTTGAAGAGAAAATTTTATGCTAAGAGAGAAAGGGATGGTTGCAGCTAGGTTTCAAATGGGGGAGAATATGGAAACTTAGAGAAGTATATAAAGGGGAGGGGAAATTAGGAATCAGATTAGGTTTAATTAACACTGGTGGGGAGCACACGACGTGATGCATTGAGAATGGCGTCAAGCAGACGACGCAATACGTTGATATCACGTTGTGCTACTGGAATTGTCATTCAAATTTTTTACTAAGTGTTGGCTGAAGGACAAGTGATGCGATGCGTTAAGAATCATGTTGGAGAACCAACGCAAGTATCAATATCGCGTCAGGCTACTAGATTTAGAATTTCAAACTTTCACCAAATGTAGGACTTAGAACAGCGATGTGACGCGTTAGATATAGCATTGGAGAGCCAACGCAACACATCGATATTGCATCAAGACACTGGAATTTGCCCTCAAAGTTTTTTTCAAGTGTTGGGCATAGGAACAGTGATGTGACACATTGATATCGCGTTAAGACACTGGAAATTGCCCTAAAAATCCTACTATGGCAAAATTTTCATCATTTGGGAGAATATTTCATTCCCCCTTACCTTTTTCACCTAATAACACATATTTCACTTACTCCAGGAGATCTTATTTGGAATAGTTCACCCACTTCTCTTCTTCTTTAATGCCACCAAATTTCTCATTCCTTCACATTAAACAAAAACAACAAAATTACGTAAGAAAAAGTGGGTTGCCTCCTACTCAATGCCTCATTTTTTGTCATGGCACGACTCATCTTTTTGTATTTGTACTTTCTTTTTCTTTTCTAACAACTCAACATTAAATTGCACTATTATATTACATTCGTGGGTTGCCTCCCATGTACCTCCTTAGTTTACATCGTGGCACGACTCTACTCAATTTTATTCATCCACAAAGGTGATAGACACATTGTGCTTATCTCCATGTTCTGCCTAATAATGCTTCACACATCCTTTCACCTAGAACTTTTTAGTCTTTTCCTTATTCCACAACTCCATCGCACCATGAGATGTCATATGCACTGTCTCAAAAGGCCCAGACCACTTAGACTGCAACTTACCTGAAATAATTTCAACCTTGCATTGAACAAAAAAATAAGCTATCCAGGTTCAAAAACTCTATCAAATATATGCTTGTCATACTATTTCTTAGTCTTCTCTTGGTACAGTTTGGTATTCTCGTAAGCATGGAGATGAAACTTATCAAGTTTAACAAGCTTCAATATTCTCTTCTCACCCACGACCTTCATATCAAGATTCAACTTTTTAACTTCCCAATAGGCTTGATATTCCAGCTCTACAGGCAAATGGTAGGCTTTCCCATAAACTAAATGATATGGAGAGGTACCTATGGGCGTCTTATAAGTTGTCCTATAAGCTCATAGTGCATCATCTAGCTTTTTATCCCAATCCTTCTACTGACCATTGACAGTCTTCTGCAAAATCTACTTTATCTCCTGGTTGGATACCTCTACTTGACTACTTATTTGTGGATGGTACGCAGTGGCCACCTTGTGCCTAATACCATATTTAGCTATAAGTTTTTTAAACTAAGTATTAATAAAATGCGTACCTCCATCACTGATTATAGCTATGGGAGTACCAAACTAGGATAATATGTGCTTCTTCACAAATTTCAATACCACTCTTGCATTATTAGTTGGAAAAGTTGTAGCTTCCACTACTTGGATACGTAATCAACAGCCACTAGGCTATATAAGTTACTATTGGATGGTGGGAATGGTCACAAAAAATCTATCCCTCAAACATTAAATACCTCAACTTCAAGAATGATGTTTAAGGGCATCTCATGATGCCTTGAAATTATACCTAACCGTTGACACTGATCACAGCCCTTTACTAAAGCTACTGCATCTTTGAACAGTGTTGGCCAAAAGAATCCTGACTATAACACCTTTCTAGCCATTTCTTCACCCCCATGATGGCCACTATAAGGAAATGAATGGCATTTTTGTAGCACTTGTTGAGATTCTTCTTTAGACATATATTTACTTATAGTCCTATCTAGTCCCTATTTGATGAGATAAGGCTCATCCCATACGTATGCATGAGAATGATGTAGCGATTTCTTTCTTTGTTGAATAGTAGCTTCAGGAGGGTAAACCCCAGATACCAACAAATTCACAATGTACACATACCACGGTAACTCACACACATCAAAAGCCAACAACTTCTTATCTGGAAACTCTTCCGAAATGCAAAGTTTATCATCAACAATATGGTCATGATTCTCTAGCCTGGACAAATGGTCTGGAACTTGATTCTCTTCTTTTTTTATCACGCACTTCTATGTCAAATTCTTAAAGAAATAGAATCCATCTAATCAACCATGGCTTTACATATTTTTATTGAACAAATACTTGATGGCAGCATAGTCTGTATGATCAATTACCTTGGTGCATACCAAGTATGATCTAAACTTATTGAATGCATAAACAAGTGCTAACATCTCTTTTTCTGTGACTGTGTAATTCATCTGGGCATCATTGAAGAGTTTACTTACATAATAAATAGAGCAAAATACCATGTCTTTTCTCTACCCTAAAACTAATCCCATATCTACATCACTTGGGTCACACATTATCTCGAATAGCAACGCCCAATCTGGATAAATCAAGATGGGTGATTTTGTCAGTTTATTCTTCAAATTATCAAAAGCTTCTTGACAAGCTACCCCAAAATCAAATTTAGCCTTTTTTTTAGTAGTTTACACATAGGACTTGAAATCTTTGAAAAGTCTTGGATAAATTGCTTGTAAAATCTTGCATGCCCTAGAAAACTCTTTACTCCCTTCACTGTTATCGGATATGGCAACTTATCAATGGATATAACCTTAGCTCTATCCATTTTTAGTCCTCTACATGACACCTTATGACCAAGGACTATTCCTTTCTTGACCAAAAATTAAAACTTTTCCCAGTTCAGTATAAGATTTGTCTCCTCGCGATGAGCTAGGACTCGATCTAGATTTTACAAGCATTTATCAAAAGAATTACCATAAATAGAGAAGTCATCCATGAATATCTTGACAAATTCTTCAACCATGTCATAGAAAATCGCCATCATGCACCTTTGAAATATTGCGGGTGCATTGCAGAGGCCAAAAGGCATACGTCTGAACACATATGTACCATATGTACAAGTAAAGGTGGTATTTTCTTGATCTTCTAGCACAATGGTGATTTGATTATACCTTGAGTAACCATCCAGAAGGAAATAGTATTCTTGCCCTTCCAACCTATCCAGCCTTTGATCAATGAATGGGATGGTATAATGATCCTTTTTAGTTACTCCACTCAACTGTCGATAGTTAATACAGATTCTCCAACCAGTCTTCACATGTGTGGGAATCAACTCATTAGCTTAATTGGGCACTACATTCATGCCACTTTTTTTGGGATGCAGTGTACTGGGTTGACTCATTTGCTGTCAAAAATGGGATAGACAATTCCAACATCTAGCCACTTAATGACTTCTTCTCATACCACTTCCTTCATCACCGAATTCAATATTAGTTGTTGCTACACCCGGGGTATGTAACCTTCTTCCATGTATATGTTGTGCATGCAAAAAGATGGATTTATCCCGGTAATGTCAGACATCTGCCACCCAATCACCTTTTTTATATTTTTAAGACTGCCATTGCTTTGCTTACCTGCACATAAGATAAAACTATAGATAAATTAATAGGAAAAGTATTATTTTCACCAAGGTAAACATATTTCAAGTGAGGAGGAAGAACCTTAAGCTCCAATTTTAGAGCTTCATCAATTAAAGCTCTGGGCGATGGGCCAATTGGCCTGTTCAATGACCCAAAAGGTAGCTTTCTCATTTTAAAAACTGCCAAATTCATGAATTAAACCAATTTAAGTACCTCTATATCTCCATAAAGATCTAAACCCATCAAGTCTCACTCTAGTGGATCATCAGAAAACAACTGATATAGCTCAGATGTAAGGTCAATAACTGATATAGAAGACAATTTTTAATATATAGCAAGGAATTTTAGTGCCTTATAGACATCAAAACCCTCTACTTTGTCATGCGCTCTTATTATCATTTTTTCTACTGCTATATCAATGAGTGACTACCCTGTTGCTAGGGATGGTCATCCCAAAATAAATGGAACAATCGAATCATCCTCAAAATCAAGAATCATAAAGTCTACTGGAAAGATCAGCGATCCCACTTGTGCTAAGACATCTTCAATAATTCCATCCGGCCTAGCAAAGGACCTATTTTCCAACTGCAAAATAATGGTCATGGGTTTAGGACTCCCAAGACCCATCTTTTAGTACCAAAATATGTGCATAAGATTTATGCTCGCCCCTAAGTCAAACAATCCACAGGCACTGATGGCCTACTTAATAATGATCTATAAAGTAAAACTACCTAGATCCTTCAGCTTTATGTGCACTCCTCGGTAAGTGTATCATAGCATACTCTATCAACCGGTTCTTGTTTGTCACTATGTACTTCAAATACTTCACATATTTTGGAACACTATGTAGAATATCAACAAGAGAAAGATTTACATGATCCTGCTTTAGAATATCTAAAAAATTCTTGTAACTTGTCTCTTCTTGGAGCTTTCACTGGCTTTGATCAAAGGGTAAAGGTATAGTCTTCTTCTCCAATTGAATTTCATTGCCTGCAGTTTTTTCTTTGACCCTTTTCTCCTCATTTTTATAAGGATCATCAGCAATAATTGTGGGACTAACCTGCTCAAGTACTACCTCCTTTAACTACAACCCACTCTTTGTTGTGACTATATTTACCTGCTTTGGATTTTCCTCTATATCTCTAGGTAAGCCTCCTTGAGGTCTAGTGTTTTGTGCTCCTATAATCTGACTAAGTTGTAACTCCAAATTCCTAGTAATTAATGCTGAGTTTTCATATCTACCTGTTGACTTTTTAAATCTACTACCATTTATGCTTGATTAGCTAAAAACTGCTTCAACATCTCCCTTATATGACTTATTTGGGTAGTAGCTTGATTATTCTAAACCTACTGTTGATTCTATTGTACTGCCCCTAATACTAATTATTGTTTTATGACTAATTTCCACTCCATGAGAAATTGGGATGATTCCTCCAATTGGGGTTATTGATTTTACAAAAATTCTATTGTCCAGGATAATTTGCATTGCCCACATAATTAACAATATTTGGATTAACTGCGCAAGCATCTGCTGTATGCTCACTACTTCCACAAACATCACACTAAGAATTAACCTATTGAATTGCATTAGTTGTAGCTACTGCTTGCAGAACTCCCAACTTTATTGTATTAAACTAAGCATCTAATTTTGCATTGCTATAAGCTAAGCTGATAAAGCAGTGAACTAATCTACCTCAAATTCAACTACAACCTTCTTAGGAACACCCCTTGAGTCAGCTTGCCATTCAAGATTCCCTTGTGAAATATGATTCAGCAGTGCGTATAATTCATCATAAGTCTTCTCAAGAGCTTGTCCACCTGCTGCTGAATCCAAGAGAATCTTGGTATTTAGCTCTAACCCCTCAATGAAAGTATGAACAAGAACATCATTAGACTGATGATGGTGAGGGAAATTTCTGAGCATACTTTTAAATCTCTTCCAAGATTGGTAAAGATTCTTTCCTTCTTTCAGTCTAAAACTTAAAATCTCGCTTCTTAAATGTGCATTCTTCCCTGATGGAAAGAATCAAATAAGGAACTTCTGAGCTAGATCTTCCCAAGAAGTAATAGAGAGTGGTGGTTCAGCATATAACTACCTCTTTGCTTCCCCGATTAAAGAAAATGGGAAGAGATTCAATCTGACATAATCAATATTCACCCCTGGAGGAATGTAAGTATCTCTTATTTTTAGGAAAGTTTGTATGTGCTGTTGTGGGTGTTCATGTGAAAATCCGGCAAACTACCCAGCCAAATTTGGCAACTGCACCATATTCTACTTTAATTCAAATCGACAACCTGGCTTGGACTTGCAAATATTGTCAGTCGCATGGTTCGTGAGTGGGATTACTACCTCACGAATAGGTCTAGAAGTTGGTTGAGTAAGAGCAGGTGGAATAACCGGAACTGGAATATGCCCACATTTGGATCAATTAGATCATTTGGATCAACAATATTTGGATCTCTTTGTTCAGCTATTTGAACCTATTGAATTAGATAATGAGCTCTTCGACTCTATTGAAATACCAGTTCTGGTTTCAAAAATGGCATTACCAACTCTCTATCTCTCACCAGTCCTGTATTCAGCAAAACCTACAAAAATTCAGCCACTAAGATCAAGTCGTTAACACTTAAACTTACTATCAAAAACCAAAATTTAGCAAATTACTAATTATAATAGTCCCCGGAAACGGTGCCAAAAACTAGTTGCATTCAAATGCACATGCAAGCGTACGTGATCGTACAAGTAATATAGCGACTTAGATAGTCAGATATCGTACCCATGAGGACTATGCAACTAACAATTCAACAAAATTTAGTCTTAAACAAAGAGGTATTAAGTGTTGTCAAGTATCAAGATGAGCTTGAAATTTTGAATAAAAATGTAAATAAATAAGAAATATCAATTTGTGATAATAGCAAAGCAAGCAACGGTTGTAAACAGTAATGATGAGATTCCAAGGTTGAGGCACTTCTAAAAATCTAACAAATCTCTATTCTTATTACAGTTTAGTTGGTAATCAGATTGTTGATTCGCAGAGTTTATAACACGATCATGGTCTCCCAACCTCTAATTTTCTTCCTACATGAACTTTGCAACTAAATCATTGAGCGGGGATGCAATAATCCATTTAGATGTATGCGGCTATGTTTCTATGATTGAACCAAACATGGCTTCTAAGTATATCCCTATCCTAGGTGCTAAGTCAAATCCTCTATTTTATAAAAGGATGAGAACCTTGCTCCTTAATCTCTCATTCTATCCTACAATTCTCCTCCCGAATGCACATGTAAATATATATTTATTCTAATGGTGGCCACTCATCAAAATAGTAAGCTCAAGAAATTAAGAACAACGCATATGATAATCCAACAAGAAACTATGATAAAAAATATCAAAGAGTAATCATGTTCTTGGCCTCAACCCCAAAACAAGGGTGTTTAGCCACTAATATCTGAATTCAACATCAAAAATAAGTAATTAATCATACCAAAAATTAATCTTGAAGTGAAAAAGTTCAAAAGAAATTCAAAGAACCCTAAAAGAGAGATTTGATTGTTTTTCATCCATTGATGTGCTTTCCAAAGTGATTACAATTGTGCTCACATATTCCTTATATACTAGGATGAAATTACCCTGCACTGGAATAACCAACGCATCGTATTTCTTATCATGTCAAGGAAATTGACGTGTCGCATCGTGTATCACATCGTGTAAGTAATGCAAAGCACCATGTATCACATCGACTAGGCAGTGCGTTGCGTCTATTCCACGCCGACTCACTGGTATTCCACTCTAAAAATATAACCAAGTCATAAAAATTCCTCTTTAGCTAGTTTTTTTTCCATGTGCTTCAGCATTTCATGCATTCTTCCCAACCTCCTTAGAAATGTCATCCCATATTAATGTAATCAATTCCACTACATCAATCATCACTTGCTTTATTATATGTGTCCAATTTTGTCCAAATCTATTAGAACTTTATCCTGTATCATAAATCACATTGGTTAGATACGTAACACAATTAAGGCTTAAATGCAATAAGAATAGAACATTTTGTCTCTCAAAACAAGTCCAAATTTGGGCAAATATTGGTGATTGGACATATAAATATGCCTAAGATCAATCAATCTTAGAAAAACACTTCACACCTTGAAGTTATCTAACAAACCATCGATCCTAGGAAGGGGATATTTTTTATTTATGGTCACATTGTTCAACTAATGATAATCAATGCACATTCGAAGGGAACCATCCTTCTTACACACAAACAACATGGGATCACCCCAAGGAGACACACTAGGATGAATAAAACCTTTATCTAAGAGATCCTTCAATTGCTCCTTAAGCTCTTTCAACTCCTTCGGAGCCATTCTATAAGAAGGGATAGAGATAGGATGAGTATCCAGCTTATTAGGAGGAATAGCAGAAAGATCATTGGGAAATAGATTCTGGGGAAGGACCTTTCGAGTTAGAATCTTTAACTCAGACCAAATGATACAAACACCCCTTAAAAATCAACTTTTGGGCTCTAAGATAAGAAATGAACCTCCCCTTAGGAACTAAAGAACCCCCTTCCTAAATAATGATTGGCTCAATAGGTAATTTAAACATAACCTTATGGGTCCGACAATCTAAGGAGGCATATCACGAATGAAGCCAATCTATTCTCAGAATAACATCAAAATCAACCATGTCTAACTCTATCAAGTCTACCAGGATTTCTTTACTACGAACAACTATAACACACCCCTATACACTTTTCTAACAACTCTAGAGTCTTATACCGGGGTAGAAATAGAAAAAGGAATAAACGCACACTCAGGATCAAAATCAAAATGCACAGCCATAAATAGGGTCACATAAGAGAGAGTGGACTTCAGATTAATCAAATAATACACATCACGGGAGAAAAGTCTCAACATACCCATAAAAATATGTGGAGATACCTCAAAATCCTAGCCAGTAGCAAGTGCATATAAGCAATTTCAGACAACGGTAGTACCAAAAATAGAAGCAGACGTAGAAGCAACACCCTTCTATATAGGAGAGGATGAGGTAGTGATTAGGGACCTTTTGTCCCAAGAAGCCACTAGAGAGGGGAACTCTCACTGCATATGCCCAATCTATCCATATATAAAATATCTGTTCCTCTCCTTTTCATACTAGCCATGATAATGCTGACCATAAAATCTACAAGGGGGTAGAATGGAGCCGACTGAGCCCTACTAGCTTGAGATTGGGTACCATGTACCTGGAATCCACCACTAATCTAAGATTTAAGATCACCCAATGGCCTCAGGTAAGGAGAAATAGCCGAGGAGAAAGAACCAAACCCCCCCCCCCCCCCCCACTTCTTTCTTGGCCACCTACCACCATCTCTACCTCTTTGCTCAAAAGTCCTAAATCTTTTCCCTTGCCTTTTTCTAAACTCAACCTATTTCTTGTACTCTTTTTTCACTTGTTGTATATGCACAAACAACCTAAAGATGTCCATTTCTTTAATCAACAAAGCTTCTCTACTCTCAAGAACCAACTCACGAGATTATCCTGAGGTGATCTTCCTCATCCTAGCCCTCATGTTTGACACCATCTCTGAAGCATACCTAGACAATTGGTGAAACTTTATGGAATACTCCTTGACTAACATTCTTTCTTGCTTTAGATTAGAAAACTTCTCCATCTCTACTTCTCTCAATTCTAGAGGAAAAAAGTGGTCCAAAAAAGCATTAGTGAAATCCTTCTAATAAGATAACTCATTAGCACCACCCCTTGTCTATTCCCACTCATCGTACCATTGGTATAACACGGCCTTTAACTGATAGGTTGAAAACTCTACTCCCTCCATATTAGTGGTATGCATGACTCTGAAAATCTTTTCTATCTTATCTAGAAAATCCTAAGGATATTCCTCCACCTTAACACCAGTAAAGATTGAAGGACTCAACCTCATAAACAATCCAACCGTTGTGGCCTTAGAAGATAGAGCAAAAGATATATGTTGCTTAGCCTGATAAACTACCAACTGAGCAATCATATGAATCGACTGACAAAACTCAACATTCGACACATTAGCCTAAGGAATTAGAGGAGGGCTAAAGAGAACCAGTGGAACTCCCAGACCATTATGTACCAGACCCCTAGACTGAGTATGGACTCCATAAGTAGAGCGAGTCCCATCAACATCATCCCCAGTCGGGGCGGAAGGGTTTGTAGGAATTTTAGATTTTCTTGGAGGCTTGATCTGAAAGATGAGCAAACGGAAATCAGAAGGATCCAAGACCTTAAACTATATAACTAAAAATAAGTCAACAAGAAAGTAAAAAATTACTAAATGCCTTGTAGCCTCTCTCTTATAAGTGTGGCATAATATATACCCATAAAAGAGACTCTACTTAATATGAGTTTATGGACACCCAACTGACCATGAACCTAGGATATGATACCAACTTAACATGCCCTAAAACCGATCCTTTCCTTACAAGTATCTCAAGACCAACAAGGATCAGAGATCACCCCGTTAACCTGACCAAACCATCACATTAATTCACATGCGTCGAATGAACTTCAAACTTACAAGCAATATGGTAGAAAGACTAATAATCATAACTTAAGAAAGTGTAGACATTCATTAATGTCAACATTCAACATCCAATCTACCTAAGTCCATAGTCATCCACAAGCCTTTGCCAATTTAATATCTATAATATGTCGGGACAAGCCCCCAATAATAGCTAAAACTAAATATAATACAAGTCAATGACATAAGATAGAAAGACTATGAAAGTATGCATTCTAGAGTATGAAAGCTCACCACTTCAAGTCAACACAGGATTTACTTAAAACCCTGGTCACTGCGCAGGAAGAGAAGAAGAAGCTCTGGTCCATGTGTCATATAAGAATGAGTTTCCTAAGACGTTTAGCAGTTAGAGTGCTAGCATGTAACTTAAGGGTAAGGATAAAATAATATCATTATTAAATACCAAGTCAAACTATCATAATCTACCACATTTATACACTTAGACATGTAGATATATGTAAATACATCAAGTGATAAAAGATAACAAGGCTATAACATAAAAGATGATTCACAAAGGGATTCTTGGTGCTTAAATCTCTAGATGGCCTCTTTGATAAAACCTAGCCCTAATATTGGTAGAGAAGTTGAGAGAGGATTTAGAAGTATTTTGGTGAGTTTTGATCATCCAAAATATATTATGAGAGACTAAAACATGTTATACTGTGAGGGGACTTAAGGGTTTTAAGGTGGGAATATCCATAAAGTCCTCATCTTAAAAGGTGAAAATGCACTCCTAGGAGGGTACGACTCCCATGTCTAAATCGTAACCTAGGGTACAAGTGGTACCCTAACTCGTAGCCTAGGCCTCACTACAGACCCTTAAACTATACCAAATATGACTACATATATATGACTTATACCTTAGGATACGATTGGTACCCTACAACCCATACCCAAGTTAGAATACTTTGGCCAAGACCTTAAGCATCATAAAACTAGGCAACATATGACCCGTACCCTAACATATAACATGGAAGAGGATAAACCATACCTTGGATAGAATATCCCCAATAAACACTAATTAACATATGATAAAGAGGACCTTAGGTTGTATCCTATGGTAAAACTAGTACCATAAGTCACACCCTACCCAGAAACTTCAACTAAGAAATTTTTTCTAAGGGTGGAAAGCCTAGATATTTCAATTCTCCCCCATTTGGATCATTCATCCTTGAATGATAGATAAGGAAAGAATAAGCATAATTTAACACACTATTACAAATCAAACTAACCTTTAACCAAGTTAGAACACAAAGTCATACAACAAGGATAAGACAAAACACATTCTATCGGGAGGTGCATTTATACGTCTACATTAGGAGATGGCCCAAGAGATGTTAGATGAGATTTATATCACTAAGAAAGCATGGCATACTCAGGAGGATGATAGAGGAGTTGGTAAATATGTTATTGGGAATGCAAGTGACTATAAAGTTAGTGTTGATATAGTAGCACTAGAAGTTGTATCGCTCAGAACTAATATTGGTATACTTTCAAAGCAATTTGCAGTAATAATGATTGAGAAGGTGAAATACAGTAGGAGCACAAGGATAACTTCTAGAATATAATTCTGATACAGATAAGGAAGTTAAGAATTTGGATCACAAAGTGGTGGGTTTCTGAGCCAAAAGGCAAGAAAATCAAGGTTAGAACTATTATAGTGATAGGTACCGAGATAGGAGCAGAGAATAAAATGGTGATTAGAGGTGAAACAATGACTACAAAGGAAAGAGTAGCGAATATAACCCACCAGGTAGCCAAGATACCAAGTCTAGAATGGAAGCAATGTTGTCAAAATTAATAAAAGGCCTAGAAAGTCAAGAGAGTTGTCTTAAAAATATTAAAGAGGATCTATCAGGGCTAAATTAGAAGGTTGAGTCACATGATACTACAATCAAATAGTTGGAGCAGCAGTTCGGCCAGATATTGGCTACATTAAATCAAAGGAAGCCTGGAACTCTTCCTAGTAATATAATGCAGAACCTGAAGAATAATAATCATTGCCATACAATTATTACTCGAAGTGGTGATACCATCATAGATCCACCTATGTCCACCTTGAATAAGCCAAATAATGATATTAATCCTATTATTATTGAGGGAGCACCTGATCTTGAAGAGGAGAAGTCACTTAATGTTAAGGATAATAGTGTAGATGATAAAGGTAGGGGTAAGGTTTAGGATCCTATTCTGAAAACCATTCCAAGACCTCAACCACCTTATCCTCAGAGATTGGAGGAAAAAAGGAGGAGAGCATATATCAAAAATTTTTATCTATGTTGAAGGAGCTATCTGTAAATATTTCATTAGTTGAAGCATTGGAGCAAATGCTAAGCTATGCAAAATTCATGAAAGATCTGGTCACTAGAAAGCAGACTGTGAGCTATGATCCTATAGATAATGGTCATCATTGTAGTGTTTTATCCTCGCGATCATTAGTAAAGAAGAATAAAGACCCTGGAGCCTTCACCATTCCATGTACTATTGGGTCTTTCAACTTTGCTCGAGCTTTATGTTATCTGGGAAAAGCATAAATCTTATGCCATTGGTTGTGTTTAAGTATTTGGGGTTAGGATCACCCAAACCAACATCGATGAGATTATTGATGGCTGGCAAAATGGTGAAAAAATAGTTGGTATTCTATGTGATGTGTTAGTAAAGGTGGTATCTTTCATCTTCCCAGCCGATTTTGTAATACTTGATTGTGAGGTAGACTTCTAAGTCCATATCATCTTAGGCATACCAATCCTAGCTATGGGTAGCGTGTAGGTTGATATGGAATTAGTACAAATAAGGTTCAGACTTAATAATAAACAAGTAATCTTTAATTTATGCTAGTCAATGCAATAACCAAATGATATAATAGTTGTGTTTGTGATAGACACCATTGATGATGTAGATTTGGGTATAATGACTATTCCTATTGAAGAGAGGCTGGGTTTGAAGCCTTAGAAGCAGTGATTATGAACTTCTACAACGATGGTATTGACGACTATGATGAGATGGTATCTGCACTTTATGGGAATAGCTCTTATAGTTTTTCACCAAAGAAGATTGATTTGGATCTGAAAAATAGAACCACTCCACCTTCTCCCCCCCTTCCCCCATCTATTGAAGATCTACCCATCTTAGAGTTCAAGACCTTTCCTTCTTATTTGTAATATACCTTTTTCGGGGGTTTACAACACTTTGCTAGTAATCGTTGTAGCTAAATTAATACAGATAGAAGTAAAAGCTTTATTATTAGTGATACAGAGATTCAAGAGGGCTATTAGTTGGTCCATTAAAGATATTCTAGGTTTTTTACCTAGTTTTTGTACTCATAAGATCCAACTTTAATCGGGTTGTGTTCCAAGCATAGAATATTAGTGTCGGCTTAACCTTTCTATGTAGGAGGTGGTGAAGAAAGAAATGATCAAATGGTTAGATATTGGTGTAATGTATCGTAATTTTGATAGCAAGTGGGTTATTCCAGTAGAATGAGTTCTGAATAAGGGCGGTATTACTATAGTACCTAATGAAAAAAATAAGCTAGTGCCAATGAGGTCAGTCATAGGATGGAGAGTGTGCATGGATTACAGGAAATAGAATACATGAACCCAAAATGACCACTTCCCTATGCCCTTTATAGACCAGATGCTTGATAGAATTTTGGATGGAGGTGGAATTATTTTTTTGGATGGTTATTCGGGGTACAACTAAATCACCATTATGCCTAAAGACCAAGAGAAGACAACCTTCACATTTCCTTATGGGACCTTTGTATTCAGGTGTATGCCATTTAGGTTATGTAATGCTCTAGCTATATTTTAGATATGTATGATGTTAATATTCTCTGATATGGTAGAAGACACCAGTGAAGTATTCATGGATGATTTTATGGTAGTTCGTGATTCTTTTAATGACTTCTTTGTTTACTCAGCAAATACTCTTCGTAGATGTAAGGAATGCAACTTGATACTTAATTAGGAGAAGTACCATATCATTGTTAAAGAAAGTATTGTGCTTGGGTACAAGATTTTAAAAAGGTGTATAGAGGTAGACAGAGCTAAAATTGAAGTGATATAGAAATTAGCTCCACCAATTTTTGTGAAGGATAAGAGTTTTTCAGGACATACAGGTTTTCACATGTAATTCATTAAGGATTTCTCGAAGATTGGCAACCCTCTTTGAAATATTCTTAAGAAAGAGGTGATGTTTGATTTCGATGAAGCATGTTTGAAGGCTTTTGAATGCTTAAAAGAAAAGTTGATGATAACTTCTATAATTATGTCCTCTGATTTGTCCTTTCCATTTTAGATTATGTATGATGCAAGAGGAGTGGTCGTAGGTGCTGTCCTAGGCCAAAGAAGAGAAAAGATCCTCCATCCCGTCTACTATGCTAGCAAGGCATTAAACCCTGCTCAAAAGAACTACACAATTACTAAACAAGAGTTATTAGCAGCGGTTTTTGCCTTTGAGAAATTTCAGTCTCATCTGATTGGGATAAAGGTAATAGTACACAATGATCATACAGGATTGAGGCACTTGATATTGAAAAAGAATCCAACCTACACAATGATCATGGAGAATTGAGGCACTTGATATTGAAAAAGAATCCAACCCCTAGATTGATTAGGTGGGTTCTTTTGCTATGAAACACCCTGGGTTTTAGCCTTTGGAAACTTCCTGAGTTTTTAGCTTTCTGTTGATCATACGACTTACCATACGAGTCATATGGTAAGGGTACGACCCAGGTCACTCATCTCATAGGATGTCCAGTATTTAGTGGTTATGTTTTTATTGTGGTTACAATTTGATGGTGATGAGTCATATGTTTAGTGTACGAGTGGTATAGTAAAACCGTATGTTGTTTAGTGTGTATGACTTGAAGAGGTACTAGTCATATAGTATGGGTATGAGTCAGGAAAGAGGAGTCATATGGTGGAAAGTGTGTGATTTCCAACTTCCTAATCAAGGTACGAGTAGAGGGTGCCACTCATATGATTGGGCATAAGTGAGGGGTCCAAACCATAACCACCTGCAAGAATTTTTATAGTTTCAATTGGGGGTATTATGGACATTTTACCTCTTAACTTCTTTTGACTCCATGACTTAAAATACTTTTTGGATTTTATTTACCCTATTATTTTCAATTAAACACACTCTAAACACTCAAATATCTCTAAATCTTTTGGTTCAAGAAAGAGCTAGGGTTTTCTCAAGGTGATTTATTATGGGCTTTCAAGAGTAAATCTCTCCATCTTCTTTGGTATCTAACGCATGTTACTCCTCCCTCATTAATATTTCAAACTAAAATTATGTTTTACTTAATGGTTTTCATGGCAAAATTGTGATGTAGTTTTGGGTTTTGAAATATATGTTAGGGGTTTTGGTTGGATAATGTTTTCCCGTGTTTTTCTTATGGTTTTCAAGTTATAATGTTGGTTTAAAAATGTGATTGGATGGGAATGATTAATGGGTTCATGATTTTGGCTTTTGAAACTATATTCCCTCAACATGTTTGTTAAAATGCTTATGAGAAAGGTTTTGACACATAGTTTGACTTTCATTGTAAAACTTTGCATTGCATAATATGGTAAAGGAACCTAAATTGGTTTGATTGAATAACTGACTTGGAAAGACCTTGGTGGACATGATTTTGATTGATTGGAAATCCTATAGGGTATATGGTAATCCCTTAAGTGTTGGCTAATGACATTGCTTGCAAGCTATAGTCGATATGATGGTACCACTTTATACTGCCTTGGTAAATAACTCTTGGAATTGGTGGTTTGGTTATGTGAAAAAAGTTTTAATTAGGCAATAATGGGGATTGTGATAGCTAACTGTAAAGGTGTGAGTCTAATAGACGATCACTGGAAACTCAAGTTTTCCAACATGAGGTTTGGTCAGGGTGACCATATACTTGTGGGGTACACGGGAATCCCCTAATTTATACTTATATATATGTATCATAGAGGGCGAAGGATACACGAGAATCCCCGACCCCTATGATATCTCAAATTCGTGTGGCTACACGTCCTAGGGGTCGTTCAGGAGGTAACACTAGACCCATATAGCCCGTAGATGGTTTTAGGTTGGTCAAGATACACAACCCATGTTAAAGTTTTAAATGTATGCTAAAACTGGTTCCCTTTTCGTGTATGGTAAATATGTATGTATGTATGTATGTGTTTGCACATAGTTATTTACTTTGGTTTTGAATAATGGCATTGCCTTATCCTTATTCCTACATACATACCAGCGTTCACTCGCTAACCTATCTTTGGGCACTGTATCCCTGTACAATGCAAGAACTAACTGTTCTACTTCTCCAACTCAGTGACTTGGATTCAAGAACAATATTTGTTTCAGACTGAAGTGGTGATCTTCCATAATCCAGAAGACTCTATTTCATGCTATGGATATTTTTTCATACTTTTGTTTATTTATTAGACTTTAGTTTTGGCTATGGTCGGGGCATGTCCCAGTTGGATGTTCTTTGTTTTTTATTAGAGGCTTTGGGTGACTATAATAGGCATGGGCGATGATGATATTGGTGTCATCCTTGGCATTGGTATTAGTATTGGGGCTGACATTAATTGGATATTTTGTTGGATTGTTGGTTGGTTATGGTTATGGGTTTTGTTATTGTCTTTAAGTATTTTTTGTTCTATCTTTTTATATGTTTGGAATTTATCTGATATTGGTTGTAGGGTAGTTATGGTTAGGTATTAGGGGTAGTCTCCGGTCTCGGTTAGACTAGAGGTACCCAACATGACTAGGCCTCGATTTAGGTCATGTCAGATTGGTATCAAAGCCCTAGGTTTATGGTAAATTGGGAATCCACAAAGCCGTGTCAAGTAGAGTCTTTTTTAAGGGTGTGTAGAGTGCCACACTCATAAGGAAAAGCTATAAGGAATTTAGGAATGTCTTTCTTTCTTGTATTCTATTTTCGAGTAGTAGAGTCTAAGTCCTGAATTCTCCTCTAATTCCTGTTTATTTGCTTTTTAGATTATGCCTTGATGATCTGAAGCTCACGAAAACTCCTCCTTCCTAGCTGGGGACAATATTGATAGGACACGCTCTACTCATGGGATTTGTACCCGGTATAGGGGTCCAATTCCTAATTTCCCTCCTGGAGTTACACCGGTCCCCTCTAGTCCATCTAAAACTCCTCAGGCTGAAGTGATAAACGTTGAGTTTCATCAGTCTATTCATATGTTGGCACAGTTGGTAGCTACCCAGTCTGAGCGTGGTATTCCTATTCTCCATCTTCTGAGGCCACAAGGGTTGGCCAGTTCATAAGGTTAAACCCCCAACCTTTACTGGTGTTAAAGTGGAAGAGGATCCTCAAGGTTTAATGGATGAGATAGAAAAGATCTTTTTTGTTATGCATACCACGAACCTGGAGGGCGTGGAGTTTGCCGCCTACCAGCTGAAGGATGTGGCCTACCAATGGTACGAGGAATGGGAACAGTCAAAGATGTGGCCTACCAAGACTTGATTTTGGAAAGTAAAGCTTCCTTGTTAATCAAGGACATAAATATTTCCAGGTTGGTGGTATACATCTAGCAGGTAGAGAAACAAAAGAAGAAATAATCTGAGATAGAGGAGAGGTAAGAAAAGAAGTTTAGGTTCTTTGAAATGATTGTTGGCCAACATCAGAGTGGCAGGGATGGTGGTAAGTGGCCCAAGAAGAAATGGGGCAACTCTGGGTCTTACTTGATAGGTAGTTCTCTCTACCCAAATCCATCGGGTGATAAACATTTCCCAATCTCAGGTTAGTGGGGGCTCAGTCAGCTCCATCATATCCTCTTTATAGATTCTGTGGTCGTTTGTATCGGGGTTTCTATGATGAGGAAAGGGATAAGTGATTCAGCTGCGGAAAGCTAGGGTACATACTTAGAAACTGTCTTATTGGTAAGGTTGCCTTTGGGGCAAAAAAGGTTCTTATTTCTTCATCATCAGCTCCGGCACCAAAGGGTGCACCATCTGGCTTCAGCACTGGTCGAAACCATCTCTATGCTCTCACCACCCGACAGGATTCCAAGGAATCGGACGATGTCATGACTAGTACGTTGAAACTCTTTTCTCAAGATATGTACTATTTACTTGATCCGGGGTCTACTCTCTTTTATGCGACCTGTCGAGCCTCATTTTTTATAAAAAGCTGAACTCGATGTGACAACTCTTTTTTGGATTATTTAAAGAGTGAAGAGTCACCACCTAATGTATTAAGGTGCATTAGGGCACCATTCTAGGCTAATTACAAACATATTTTGTTATTTAGTCTAGTTTACCAGAAATTCGGGTAAGGGTTCAAATTACCTCGAAAGGAAGGCGTTAGGCACCTTTCGATGTCGACAAATGTAGTTCCCAGCCGAATTCATACTTCATGTAGGTATTTTATGTGATAAAATAAAGGTCACTTATTTATTAAATTAGCATTACTAAGTGATAAAATAATAAACAAGACATGTTATTGAATTATTTTTAAAAAACTAATTATCTAAGTGATAAAACTAATAAACATTCAAATTGGACAAGCAAGGAGAAAGAAGGGACACAATTTATAGCAAAATATTTATAATAAATTAAAGAAGCTAAACTACCCCAAAAAATAAACATATAAAATAAAGAAAACATTCGAAAGGTCAAGCCAAGGATTTTTTTTGTTTTTATTCTGATCAGTACCCAACTTATTAATTATTATCCGGCCCATTATCCAGTAGGCGAATTATAAACAGGCGACAATGTCATGTGTCACATTGTCAATATATGTTTGAGTATCATTATCTCTGAATGCCTACCAACCCCACACCTAGTCTGTTGATTGTAAAGCTAATAGTGTTCCAAAAAAGAGAAGATACAAGTAACGTTTCCTAGAATGCCTGCCGTCCCAACCTATTGTCCAAGAGACATTGAATTTTCTACTTTGGATTTGAAGTCTAGACAAATAAACTTAGACTTTCTAGTTAGACTCAAAGCGTGACAAGCAATACACCTTGGACAACAAGTAGCATGTAATAACCTCAAATAAGCCTCTTGTTTAATTAGGAGTTGGTTAAGGTGATGATCATGCTAAGACAAATTATTAATCATTTTGGTGTAGTTAATCTATTGGCATGATAACTAGGTGAAAGATAATTGTTTATTGACGATAAGTAAATGTCAAATAATTTCATAACAATGTTGTAAATTTATTAATATATCAAAGTAAAGTAAATATGTCAAAGAGTAATACCCATTAATTTATTACACAAAACATGTTGTAAATTAGTGAAAGTGTTGGAAATTAATTCAAAGCTCTAGGAAACATATTCACTTGATGGAAATAATTAATTTGTTGAAATTTCCTTCTGAAAAATAAAAGGATATTGCTGAAACAAATGTTGGAATCATTTAACTGCTAAAAATAATTTTATATTGTTGGAAATTCATGAAAGATGCTGGAACTTGTTTTCCAATTGTTAGAAATTAATTTTTTATTGGCTGAAAATTAACATTAATATTCTGAAATTAATAAAGGTTATGTAGTAAAATAAATGCAAGCGTTAAAAATTAGTTTTTTACGCTTCCAGTTACATTAACTTGCTAGAGCTTTATTTATGTTGGTTAATTAAACTCCTAAAACAAGATTTCTAGGTGACAAAAAAAGTTTATTGTTGATTCTGTATTAAGGTTTGCCTAAGTGATAAAATACATAAACCCCTTCCCCCAAGCAGTTCTTATAATCATTATTACATAAGAGTTTATACAATATTACAAATCAATATAAAAGAATCAACTAAACTAGTAAAGAATAATGTAGTTCCTCTCCAACACCCAGGGCGATTCTTCACGTCCCAAGGAAAATACTTCTAACGGAACCTGTTAGGCAATAAAAAATGTATCCTCGTGCACCAATAACATGCAACAACCATAGAGAGATATACAGACCTGAAGTAAATAGAACATAATTTCAACACTGATTATAGGAACATATTCTCTAATTTATGCAAAAACTACCACATAAAAAATAAAATTACATTGATAAGGGACTTACTGATTGACAATAATAGACAATAAGAAAGCCCGTTTAGAGGCAAAACCAGAAAACAAAGCGAATTAGAGAGCCAAAAAAATTGAATTACTGTCATTTAAATAAAGCGGACGACAAAGAAAATTAGAGAGCCAAAAAGATTGAATTACTGCCACTTAAAGAAAGAGATCAGCAGTGAAACCAAACCAAGAACTCAGACAGAAGTAGAAAATATTTTAAGGATATGTGAGAGTAAAAATTACTGTAGAAAGTGTTTTTTTTTTTTTTTTGCAAAAGTTAGGTGGGGATGGGGAACAATCTTTGTATCCCAATAGTAGAGGAAAGTCATGTTTTATATGGTGAATTGAAAATCAATTGATAAAAGGAAGTGAGTAAATTAAAAGAAATTCGAGGAATTAAAAGAGGAAGCAAATCCTCAATAATACCAATTCTTTCCTTTTAAATAGAACAAATTAAATCAATTATATTAAGAATAGATCACATCTTACCATAATATAACAATAGACATAGTTATCCCAGTTAAAATAATAGAATGAAAATCAATCACACACGACACAATTTCTTTAATTGACGAATATCACTGATAAATCAAAGCCAGATTTATCATAAGTTAGCATGTAATTAATCTGTCACGGGATCATTAAGAAAACAAAAAGAATGTGAGAGCCATGAAAATCTTATTTAAGAAATCAAATCATTTCACCCCTATCATATTCAAAGTTACCAAATGAATCAAAATTCAAAAGTTGACATGATTCAAATTCTCAAGAAAGGGCCGAGTCGGATTAAGATTAATATGATTCTAATTTGATTTTAAGAAAAAAGATATGCTATAATCAATAACAATATGAAATTAACCCAGAATACAAAATAAAAATATGACTCACAAACAAAGAGAGTATAATTAAACTTATCCACGAAATTCATACCGACACCAAAGTCTCACAATATGTTTGGAAGATAAACATGTTTTTAGTACCGAGAAAATCCTACCAGTGACACTCTCTTCTTAGGAATAAGCTTCAGGGATTAAACAAAGACTAAGTGGACAAATTCACACCATTAAAAAATAGAAAATCAATACTTGATAACGAATGTGACAGCCTTGTACTTTGATCGTAACAACCTCACCTTCATTCGTTATTGTCCTCTGGTCATAGATGCCCAATAATGGTATGGTGAAGTAGTGGTGGGAGTTGTTGATCGGTGGATGAAGAAGGAGATAAAGGGGAAGTAGGAGAAAGAGAAGAGGCAAGAGAAAAGGATTTTCACTGATTGGTGGTGGTCGCCGGCGTTGGGAGTAAGGCAGCAACGAGATTGTATGCCTGCCAGTCGTATAAAGGAGAAAATTTATGAAGAAGGGATGGCAAAGGGAGGCGATTGTTAAAGCGTGGGGTTTGTCGGTCGATGTTGGCAGTAGCAATGGTGAGGAAGAGTTTAGAGAGAGAGAGAATGAAGTGGATTGTGGCTATTGAGGGAGAAAATAGTTAGGGTTTGGGTAATTTAGGTTTAAATGGAAAGAAATCAGGAATTTGATTTCAGCCATTGCATCGATCCTGATCGATGGGGGAGATTAGAATAATTTTAAAATAGGTCAAAATTTGGAATTAATATCAATTTGGTTAAAATTGACATTAATTGAGTACCAAATGGCTAAAATTTAAATAAATTAGAAAAATTGATTTAAGTTAGTCTACTATTTAATAACGAAAATAATAAAACGTCACAAAACTATTATTCTTAGAAATAACTTATGTATTTGAAATTAATGTAACGTAAAAATATTATACAACATTATCGATAAAAATAAATGTGTTTGTAAATTATGAGCATACATATTTGTGAAAATAATTTAGTAAATATTGACAAAATTATATAAAATATTATATTTAAATTATATATACTATAAAAAATATAAAATCACTCGATAAAATAAATTACATATTTAGAAATCATGAATTTCACACGTCAAAATTTGTTCGATACTAAAATAATGCGAAAAAATATTAATATTTAAAATTAACAATTTTGATAAAATAGCAGCCTATGAGGAGTATCGGGAGGTCAAAATTGGGTGTCAACAACTGACCCTTCGTTTCTTGAGAATGATAAAAGAATTGTAGAGCAACAAAAGTTGACGTAGCAGCCAATTTTGTCCGACCGAAAGAATAGCTCATTGGGATTAAAGAAACAGGAGGTGGTTTTAAAAATAATGCATGGCTGAGACTTCTGTTTTAAGTCGACTACATATCTCTGGTCTTATGAGAATCAGGCCGTGTGTATTTCTAGATTTAGGAATGAATGATATTCCTAAAGATTGTTAATGATAAAGTACGAGCATAAACAACGATGTCATGCGTCATTGAGATGAGCGTGAATTGAATTTTGAAAGGTGAAATATAAATAGGTTGAAATATAGTTGAATAAAGAAAATTATGTTTACAGAACCGAGAGGAGAATAATTCTCAAATGCATTTAATTATACCTACCACTAGATAAAAATAGTTAGTACAACTAGAACATTAAATAATGCGGTGAAAACAAACATAATGTAACAATAATGATGAGTAGAGTTAAGAAAGTGGATCTATTATGAGAGAGCAATGCTTTGTTCATATAAATTTAAAGAGGTCATGCTTAATCCACACTATATCTAGTAAGGCAATAGTATTAAATGACATCGACGCAATTCTGCTTACCATATTTAGTATCAGAAGACAATATTCGTCTTTGAGTAACCCAATCAACTTCCAGAGGACAATGCTTAGCCTTAGATAGTTTTTTGACAGAGTCGCTCTTAACTCTATCAAATTTCCGAAAGCAAAGCTTAGCTTCAAACGGTTTCTCAAGAAAAGGTAATGGTTAACCTAATTAACTTTCCAAGGACAATGCGTAGCCTCAGAGTATTTCTTGAGAGAGGGTAGTGCTTAACCCACTTAATTTTTCATGGACAATGCCTCGAAGAGTTCTTGATAGAGTTATGCTTAACTCCATTGAATTTCTGAAACAATGCTTAGCTTTGGATAATTTCTCGAGAGAGGGTAGTGCTTAACCTAATTAACTTTCTAAGGATAATGCTTAGCCTCAGAAAGTTCTTAATAGAGTCGTGCTTAACTCCACAAATTTCTAAAATAATGCTTAGTTTGGACAATTTCTCACTAGAGGATAGTGCTTAACCCAATTAACTTTCCAAGTACAATTCTTATCCTTAGAGAGTTTCTCAAGAGAGGTTAGTTTGAAAGGGTAGTTCTTAACCTAGTTAATTTTTCAAGGACAATGCTTAGCCTTAGTTTTTCGAGAGACGATAGTGATTAACCCGCTCAAAATATAGAACGAAAATAATTAACCTTATATATCTTCTGATGTCGTATATCATACTTAAGATTTGTACTCATCATTTTATTCATGTATTCAAAGAAAAATTGTTAGTTTTAAAAAAGAAGGAAAATTGATTTATGTCTCTGCCAATTCCTTTACTTCAAGTCCTGCATCCATTGTCTTTATATCTCTTTCTTGAGATGCAGTCCTTAATGAATTTTTGAGGATTCCTAAAAAATTTCTACCCCAGTTTCATGGTCATAATCTTGCTAGCATTGAACTTTTAGAAGTAGTTCACTATAGAATTTTTTAGATCCTCTTAAAAATTCTGCCCCAGTTACATAATCTTGTTAGTCTTAAACTTGTAAAAATGCTTCTCCATAGAATTTTTGAGATCCTCTCAAAAATTCTGCCCCATTTGTATTCTTAAGAAAAATATAAACATTTCATCATGATAAGACCAAACTCTATAGGAACACCTATGTATCTCTCTTAAATGGGAATCAGGTCAAACGTAGTTCAAATTACATAGGGAAAATTCATATTGTTAAAGCATATGTAAAGATTATAGTAACTTAAGTACTTAAGAGCCTAGAATGAGGAAACAACATAATATCCCTTCATTAATGTCGGATAGATGCCAATCATGCTTAATCAACATCAAAATATGTTTTCATCATATTTATCACCTTGGTATCAATTAGTGCTTGAATTTTGTCCTTTAAAGCACAACATTCTTCTATGGTGTGGCTTTTCATTCCTGAATGATAAGCACAAACTTTGAAATAATCAAGCCCTTTTGCATATCTATTCATTACAATTGCAGGAATTGGAGTAATGTAGCCTTCAAACCTTAATCTCTCATAAAGTTGGTCTATAGGCTCAGCCAATGGAGTGTACTATCTTAACAAATTTTTCTGAAACTTAACTCGAGGTATGACAAATTGATTAAATCATTGATGTGTTAGTGGATTTTGATAAGCTAATGGTTTTTGGAATATAGTTAGAGGAATTTATAAGTAAACAGGTTGTGCAAGATAGTTGGAAGGATTATAAAATAGCATGGGATAATTTTGTGTCATTGTGGGAAATGGATATGAAGGTACTTGATATATGGGTGTTTGGTATTAAATCGGAGTAAATGGGGTTTGATAAATTAGAGGGGTTTTAGGATCTTGCATAGTCAAGACAACATTTACTTCCTTCATGTCATTTTTCTCATCAGCCTATGAAAACTTAATCACTTGCAGTGCCTCCAAATTTTATCATGCCATTTTTAGTGCCTTCATAAATTCTCTCACCCAATTTGATAATGTCAATAACCTTTTGATCTACTATAAGCGTCATCTTTTCATAATATTGTGGCTCTTGAGCACGCATAAAAATTTTCTTCATTTGATTTTCCTCTGAAGGTGGGCTTATTTTAAAAGCTTCACGTATCCATCTCATTCCATATTCTCAAAATAATTCTGTACATTTTTTCTTTAACTTTTGAATGTAAAACCAATCAGGCGTATTCTCAATATTAAACAAGTGAGACTCCTCATGAATAATATAATGTGACAATTGGGGATAACACCGATTCAACTTATGTCGTTCCATTTTGACCATTTTCTTGCATTGTATGTTATATACCATGATAATGCATCTCTAGTGAGACTCCTCATGAATAACTTCAGAAAAATCTGTTTGTTCTTACCAACTCCTACTAGCTTGTCACAGTATAGTTTCAAATAGACTTTTGGATCTCCTGCCCATTATACAATTCAAATTTAAGAGGTTAGTACCCCTCCAATAATTCAACATCAGGGTGTATGGATAGGTCCTCATAACTTATCACTATCAAACCCTTACTACATTCGAGCTGCTCCAACCTTTCAACCACGGATTGCATAAGGGTGTCTTTTTCTAATTGTTTGGATAAATATTGATGGTGGGTGAATAGGGTTGTTTTAGCATAACATGAGATACGTTTGTGGTAAATGTTAGAGGCATGGTATATATGTATGTATGTATGTATATATGTATGTATGTGTTTGCACATGATTATTTACTTTGATTTTAAATAATGGAATTACCTTATCCTTATTCCTGAGTACATGCTAGCGTTAACCCACTAATCCGTCTTTGGGTGTTGTATCTCCATGCAATGTAGGAATCGGCCATACCACTTCTCCTGCTCAGTGAGTTGGATTCAGGAAAAGCATTAGTGACAGACTGAAGTGGTGAGGTTCCATACTCCAAAAAACTCCATTTCATTCTATGGATATCTTTTCATACTTTTGTTTATTTCTTCGACTTTGGTTTTGGCTATGGTCGGGGGAATATCCCGATCGGATGTTCTTATTTTTGGTTAAAGGTTTTGTGTGACTACTATGGGCATGGGCGATATCGGTATTCGTGTTAGCCTTGGCATTGATATTGGTATTGGGGATAACACCGATTCAATATTTGGTTGGATTGTTGGTTGGTTATGGTTATGGATTCTGTCATTTTCCTTGAGTATTTATTGTTCCATTTTGTTATATCTTTGGAATTCATCTGACATAGGTTGTAGTGCAGTTATGGTTGGGTATTGGGGGTGGTCTTTGGTCCTGGTTGGAATTGAGGTTCCCGACACGACTAGGCCCCAGTTTAGGTTATGTCATACTGCAAGTGTTTGATTTTAAGGTCAAGTATAGGTAAGGAACTGAGAATCAAGTTGCAGATTACTTATCTAGACTTGAGGAAGGAGCGATGCAAAATGTTGAAGATGGGCTTGAAATTGATGATATCTTTCCAGAAAAACAGGTATTGACTACTTCTCAAGATTTTTCCATGGTTTACTAACTATGCAAATTATCTAGCAAGTGATTTAGTCTTAGAAGATCTATCCTTCTAGTAGAGAAAGAGATTTATACATGAGGAAAGGAAGATTTCTGGGATGAACCTTACTTATTCTGAATCTGTATGGATGGGGTTATTCCTAGATGTATCCCTGAAGTGGAGATGATAAGCATCCTTGAGGCTTGTCATTCCTCACCAATTGAGGATCACTATGGAGGAACCCGAACACCCCATAAGATCTTACAATGTGGGTACTACTGGCCTATAATATACAATGATGCTCATGACTTTGTGTCAACTACTGGCCTATAATATACAATGATGCTCATGACTTTGCGTCAGCCTGTGACCAATGTCAGCGTCAACGTAATATCTCTAGGCGCCATGAACTTCCTATGACTCCTATTTTAGAATTGGAGTTGTTTGATGTATGGGGTGTGGACTTCATGGGACCCTTTGTGAGTTTCTTTGGTGTGAATACATTCTTGTGGCCATGGATTATGTGTCGAAATGGGTGGAAGAGATTGCACTCCCCAATAATGAAGGAAGAAGTGTCACCGTCTTTTTGAAGAAGCATATCTTTTTTTGATTTGGCACACCACATGTAATCATTTATGATGGTGGGTCATATTTCTGTAATCTCCTATTCAAGAATCTGCTTGAGAAGTATGAAGTAAAGCATAAGATGGAAATGCCTTACCATCCGCGGACTAGTGGACATGTTGAGGTGTCCAACAAAGAAATAAAGTCCATTTTGGTGAAGACTATGAATGCAAATAAAATTGATTGGTCAAGAAAGTTAGATGATGTGTTATAGGCCTACCAAACAGATTTAAAGACTCCCATAGGTGCTAATCCTTACCAATTGGTGTATGAAAAAGCATGTCACCTGCCTGTTAAACTTGAACACAAAGTGGCATGATACAGCATGTCACCTGCCTGTTAAACTTGAACACAAAGCACTGTGGGCGTTAAAGAAGCTGAATTTTAAGTGGCATGATACAGCAAAGGCAAGAATGGGTAAGATGAATGAGTTGGATGAATTCCAAATCCAAGCTTATAAGAGTTATGCACTTTACAAGGAGAATATGAATTGTATCATAATCGCAAATCGAGAAAAGAATATTCAAGCAAGGTGATGAGGTATTGCTACATAACTCAATAGTTCACTTGTTTTCGATAAGTTAAAGTATAGGTGGTATGCTCCATTCACTATGGTGAGAGTGTTTCTATATAGTTCTTTAGAATTGAAGTATGATGGTGAATTCATGTTCAAAGTAAATGGGCAAAGGTTAAAGCACTACATGGGTAACACTGAAGAAGTTAAGATAATTTTTTAGATGGACCCTTATGAATTCTGAGTAACCAAGGCAATTGCATCGTGCTGTGACTTTAACTCAAGAGATACATAGGAGGAAACCTATGAGCCTAGTTGGTGAAGTCTGAGTATCCAACTTATACATGTCATGCCATGATGTTAAATCAAGTATTGTGTGGGAGGCAACCCATGTTTTATACTTAACAATCTATAGGGTAATATGTGTGTTCGGTGTGCAGGATTAAAGATTGCAGGAGTTAGCCAAAAATTGCAGAAATTAGGTCATGTGGACTTTTCACAGGTCATAACCAAACATTACAACTCATGATAAGGATTCGTAAGGACTTGTAACTTAGATCACATTCGTGTAAATGGTTATCGGAGTCATTACAACTCTCAGACCGAGTCGTAATCTCTGGTTATGACTCGTCAACTTGAATTATAATAATTCTAGACTCATGTTAGGTTCAAAGTATTTATGGAGGGAGTATGAGACCCGTAAGCATTGCCTATGAGTCGTATGCATGACTCATAACCAAGTTTCACAGCTCAGGGGTCGCGGGTCAACCCAGCCTAGATCGGCTTTTAAACAAAAGAGAGGCACCCAAATTGCGCATTCGACATTTCAAAATGAGTCCTCCCTCCATTGTTGATGTTTTTTAGCTCTAAGTACTCCAAATTCACTTTAAGAATCAACTCAAAAAATTCATTCCTCCCAAAATTTGAAAATTCATCAAGAATTAGGTCCCAAAATCGTTCGAACTCAAGAAACCCAAAACCTCAACAAATCAAGTAAATTTTACGCTTCAAAGCTTTATGTATTAAGTTTAATTTGAAAATGGTTTGTGGTTTTAGGATTTCTTAAGTCGAATATGAATATACATGAGTAACCAAACCCTATTTCTCACAAATTTAGCTTCATAATGTGATAATGGGAGTGAACTCAAACTTTGTACTTTATAAGTATGTTTTTGGATGAATGTAGGGGGTAGTGAAGTGTGTTATATCATGTGAGATTGAAAATTGGAACCAACTCAGGCCAAACCCTTATGTTACAATGGATATGGTCTCCTAACGACTACTAACGACAAGTAATGAGTCGTCATGAGCCTCTTAACCACTAATAACATGGAGGATTAGACGAGTATGTGTTCTGGTATTATTACGACTCAACGATGTGAGTCGTAATCAATCCCTATGACTTGTATATAAAAGTCGTAATGAATGGGGGTGCATATTCAAAGTATAATATTTTTCTGGTTAGCTTACGAGTTTTGGTAATGAGTCATAAACTAACCTTACGACTTGTTAGGAGGACTTGTAACCTAAATATTAAACACTAACTTATCTACTATTTACCTTATGGCTCGTTCATATGAGTCATACCCAGTGGTAACGACTCATGCCCCCTAGTCATAAGAAGTCTATTACATGTACGTACACTGACACCAAAGTTTCTTATTTTTCTCTCTTTTTCATAAAATCTAACTAATTGGTTATGTAATCAGGTGTTCATAGATCCTAAATGTAACCCATCATCCAAGCAAACCCCAAAAAACAAAATCAAGAAGAAACCAACCCCTAAGTTTGATTACCAACTGAGAAACAAGGAAACTGATGAGTCAAGCGATGACCTCATAGAATACCCACTGAAGGGGAAGGCGGACCCTAGGGAAAAATGACCTCAAGGAAAGAAAATTATCATAGAAGAGGACACACCTCCAAGGGGGCCCAGATATTCAAAGTCTGAGTACTTCCCCACAGCACTCATTATCATCTTCTAAGGATGAAGATGATGATGAAGACGTAGATTATGATGATGATGCTGGTTATGAAGAATCAATTTTTTATGAGGTAGAATCGGAGAATGGAAGAGAGGAGAAGGAGAATGTTACTCCTCTTACTATTCAACCACCACCCCAAGTACAATTGTCCATTTAACCTGCTTTAGTTCCCACCATTGAAAGATGGGAGTACCCCAGAATGCAAGAAACATGTAATCCAGAAACCCAGCAATCTAAGGAGGGGAATATAGCTAGAAAGAATATTAACTACAGCAGGCATGTCTGAGATGCCTGGGTTCGCAGTTAGATTCCAACAGTAAGGATTTCAGTGGATGACTTTATCACCTAGCAAATTTAGTCCATCATTGGTGCGGGGAGTTTTATGTTGCATATTAAGGTGAATTTAAAAGGTAGTACCTATAAGGAAACTTGTGGAAGGTGGTGATCCAATCACATCATTGACCATTCGGGGAGTTCAGGTAAAAAAACATATAATGTATGGTTGGAGGTGAACCCAGCCACTGGAAATCCAAGGAGGGTAATATAGCTAGAAAGAATATTAACTACAATAGGCATGTCTGAGATGCTTGGGTTCGCAGCTAGGTTCCAACAGTAAGGATTTTAGTGGATGACTTCAGCACCTGGTAAATTTAGTCCAGCATTGGTGCGAGAGTTTTATGCTACATATTAAGGTAAATAAGGCATTAAACATAAGAAAACTTGTAGAAGGGTTGAGATCCAATCACGTCATTGACCGTTCGAGAAGTTCGGGTAACCATCTCCCCAATAACTATTTCTAGATTCCTGCATGGACTTGACTTTCAACCACCAGTGATGACACGCCTAAAAACCGAGCCATATCGTTTGGGCACCTCAAGCCCACATAAACCTAAGGTTGCCCCAATAACCAATCACAATCATAACATCAATCACAAGGGTCAGGTGAATCTCGATCATACAATAAGATAGCGGAAATAATACTAGAAGTTGTAACTTAACAATGTCTAACCATTTCATAAAAATCAACACTAACCAATATACCCAAGTCCACAGTCATCCATAATACCTATATACAAACTGATATTTAGAAATATATATGTCGGGACAAGCCCCCGAAAGTAACCAAACCAAGTCAAAATGAGACTAAGTCTAAAGATTGGGGACCAAGAATGATTGTCTTTCGAAATAAAGAAGTTCACCACTCTGAGGTCAATGCATGAATTACTTTGATAACCTAATCACTATGTAAAAAGTGAAGATGATGCTCCGGCCTCTATGTCGTGTGGGGACAAAGCATTCTGAGATGGTCAGCAGTTGGAGAACTAGCATATAACTCAAGATTGAGGATAAGATAACATCATTATTCAACAATAGGTTAATATATCATATTCAATCATATCCACAAACTTATCCTTACATGTAGGTATATCACATGCTAATCAAGAAATCATGGCTCAACAATATTCTTGAACATTCATTCATTAGACATGAAGTGGGAGATTCCGACCCTCCACACTTATGGATTCAAGTGTTTCTCATTAGGCATAGGAGTTTAACCATATTCACACCTTCATTAGCCTAGGACTTTAACCACTTACACACCTTCATTAGCCAAGGACTTTAACCATATAAACAACTATTCAAACAAGGGACACGAACCACACACACATTCATCTAGGAAAGGGACTCCAATATCATTCTATTCATTAGACAAGGGACTCTAACCTCATTCCAAGGGACTCTAACCACAAGTTATTTGATTCGACGAGGTACATTTGCCTTAAAATATCACTTTATGCTAGGGACTTTAACCTCGAGCAATATCATTGGTCAACGGACTCCAACACCAAGACATTTCATAAGGCAAGAAAATTCAACCTCAAGCTATCATAACCATCATTAGGTGACATTGGGACTTTAACCCATCGCCCATGCATCAACATTCATTCCACACAACACTTAAGGACTTTAACCATTTAACTAATTCAATACTATACATGAGCTCATGGTCCTTATGAGAGCCTTCATTACTCAACCATTTCAATAGGCCATTACCTTCATTTAATTTATCATACAAATCAATTTATTGTCATCATGACTCTCACAAAATATGTACATTTCATAAGCAATCTTATACCACATTCATACCATACTTTAGTTAAACCCACAATTCAAGTTCATTTTCATATTGAGAGGCTTTAAACCCTTAATAGTCATCAACTCAACAAGGTCACCATTTCACAATACATGGCTCATAGTACTTTTACAACACCATTTATCAATTATTCTTACTTATTGGTCCATTTCCCTAGTTCAACACATCACCACATGTGACTTGACAATTCACTTAGTCATTTTCACAAACACCTTATGTGCACACCTTTAACAAGGCTATTTTTATGGTAAAAATCATAAAGATTAGGTTTACTAAAGACCCTCATGTTAAACCACATAAAACAAGCATCCAAATATGCAAGTCACAATCAATGACATGTATAAACATAAGTCTAAGCTTGAATCAATATTATTCATCATTAGGAAATAAAATCATTTTCATTTGATTTCAAAATCACCATGTACACTTACTAATCCAAGTGTAAAATACATAGGTTTAGAGTTATTTAACAAGGGGAAGAGGTACATTCCTTAGACAACTTAATTCACCCAAGAAGCTTGACTTCACTTTCCTCCTAGATGGACATCCTTGAACCCTAGCCTCCAATCCTTCACAAATTATGTTTGAGAGAGAGATTTAGATGTTTGATCAACTCAAAGTGGGTTTAAGGAGGCCTTGTACACTTATATAGTGAAGAGACATAGGTATTAAGGCATGGGAAATGACCACAAGGCCCTTAGTTAAAAGTTGTACAATGAACATGTGCAGTGGTATGACTCACCTTACGAACCGTATCCGAGGGTACGAATGGTACCCTGACTCATACCCCAGGCTTCTCCTAGGTCACCCACACTGTTAAGGGTATGATAACACACCCTTGATTTATATCCAAAGGGTAAGACTCATCCCTTAACTCATATACACCACCCGTACAAAAAAAAGTCTACTCAAGCTAGGACTTCCCTCTATACGATCATGTTGGGTATGATTCGTATACTTAGTGTACGATTAAGGAGGAGGATCGCTCATATAGTGGACAATATACTATCCTCATAGGCTTTTAAAGGTATGAGAGGGGAGGGGAGAGTGGATATGACTCGTATCTAGTTGTACGACTCAAGCCCCTAGTCGTACCCACCCCAGTGACATCAAATAGAGAATTTTTTTTTGATGGTTCAAAGTAAAGGTGTTTCAATTCTCCCCCACTTGAATCATTCGTCCGCGCATGATGGGTAAGGCAAGCAATAAACTCAAGATAACATATCATCACACATCAAAACAACCTTTAAAACAAGTTAGAACAAGCGTAAAGCAAGGATATAACATATATCATGCGCATTATCAATCAATCATTCACCTCATCGTCTTGGGGACTCAAACCCATTATTTATAAAGACATTTGTTCAGTGTAAAGCTTAGGGACTTAAACCCTTACTTATCAACACTCACTCATTTCAAAACTTAGGGATAACCCATCGACTTATCAATAATACTTGCTCAATTTAAGGATTAAGGACTCGAACCCTTCGTTTACCAAAGACATAAATGAACTCAAGATACTAGGTATTTAAACCCATCACAACAAGACAAACATAATTTCAAAGCATTAAGGACTTGAACCCGTGGCCTATCAAGGCATAACTCAATTTCAAACATTGGAGACTTCAACCCATTGTCTATCAAAAAAATAAATAAAAGCAAGGACATCAACATATACCTCCATCCCAAGTTTTCAAAATAGGAAACTAATGCAGATACTTGGACTTCATCTCCTCTTTCACTTCCCATGTAGCTTCCTTGGACATTTGGTTTCTCCATAGAACATTCACCTAAGCCACCTCTTCCATTCTCTACCAAAAAACTTGCCGATCCAAGATCCTCACCGGGATCTTCTCATAGGACAAAAAAGTCGAAGATATCAACATCCCTCAAAGTAATAACCAGTAACGGATCACCCACCCATGTCGTATGGGCATCTCAATCCTACATAAACCAAAATTCACTCCAAAACCTATCACAATCTTCACATCAATCACAAGGGTCGGGTGAATTCCGACCATATATAAGATAGCGGAAACAATACTAGAAGTTGTAACTTAACAATGTCTAACCATTTCATAAATATTAACACACTAACCATTATACCCAAGTCTACACTCATCCACAATACCTTTATAGAAATTGATGTTTAGAAATATATATATGTTGGGATAATCCCCCGACAATAAATAAACCAAGTCAAAATAAGACTACGTCTAAAGATAGGGGACCAAGAATGAATGTCTTCCAAAATAAGAAAGAACACCACTCCGAGGTCAATGCACGAACTGCTTTGATCACCTAATCACTATGCAGGAAGGAAAGATAATGCTACAGCCCCTATGTCCCATGGGGACATAGCGTCTAGAGATGGTTAGTAGTTGGAGCTAGCATGTAACTCTAGGATGAGGATAAAATATCATCATTATTCAACAAGTCAATATATCATATTCAATCATATCCACACACTTATCCTTACATATAGGTATATCACATTCTAATCAAAACATAATGGCTAAAGAAAATTCTTAAACATTCATTCATTAGACATGAAGTAGGGGACTCCGATCCTCCACGCTTATGGATTGAAGAGTTTCTCATTAGGCATAAGACTTTAACCATATTTACACCATCATTAGCCAAGGACTTCAACCACATACACAATCATTCAAAAAAGGGACTCTTACCGCTCACACATTCATCTAGGAAAGGCACTCTAAGATTATGCCCACACATTAGAAAATGGACTCTAACCTCATTCCAAGGGACTCTAACTGCAAGGAATTTCATTCGGTAAGGTATATTAACCTTAGAGATCTATTTATGCAAGGGACTTTAACCTCAAGAAATTTCATTGGGCAAGGAACTCCAATCCCAAGTCATTTCATAAGGCAAGGGACTTCCACCTCAAGCCATCACAGCTATCATTAGTTGACATTGGGACTTTAACCCTTTGCCCATGCATTAACATTCATTCTATACAACACTTAAGGACTTTAACCATTTAACTAATTTAACATTATACATGACCTCATAGTCCTTATGGGAGCCTTCATTGCTCAACCATTTCAATAGGTTATTTACTTCATTCAATTCATCATACAATTCAATTTATGGTCATCAAGACCCTCACAAACTATGCACATTTCATAAGCAATCTTATACCACATTTATATCATACTTTAGTTCAACCTATAATTCAAGTTTATTTTTATATTGAGGGACTTACATCCCTTAATAGTCATTAACTTAAAAAGGTCATCATTTTATAATACATGGATCACAATACTTTTACAACACCATTTACTAATTATTCATACAACACCATTTACTAATTATTCATACTTATTGGGTCATTGCCCTAGTTCAACATATCACCACATGTGACTTGACGATTCACTTACTCTTTTTCATAAACACCTTATGTGCACACCTTTAACAAGGCTATTTTCATGGTAGAAATCGTAAAGATTTGGTTTACTCACGACCCTTATCTTAAACCATATATAAAAATCACCCACATATGCAAATCAAAATCAATGACATGTATAAACATAAGCCTAAGCAACAAACGACATTACTCATCATTAGGAAATAAAACCCTTTTTTATTTCAAAATCACTATGTACACTTACTAATCCAAGTGTAAAATACATGGGTTTAGAGTTATTTAACAAGGGAAAGAGGTACATGCCTTAGACAATTGGATTCACCCAAGAATCTTGACTTCACTTTGCTCCTAGATGGACATCCTTGAACCCTAGCCTCCAATCCTTCACAAATTGTGTTTAAGAGAGAGTTTTGGATATTTGATCCTCTCAAAGTGTGTTTATGGAGGCCTTATACACTTATATACTGAAGATACTTAGGATTTAAGGCATGGGAATGACCGCAAGTCCCTTAGTTAAAAGCTGTAAAATGAACCCATCAGGGGTACAACTAACCCTACGAACCATACCCTAGGGTAGGAGTGGTACCCTAACTTATACCCTGGCTTCTTTCTAGATTACTCACACTGTTAAAGGTATGATCACACACCTCTGAGTCGTATCTAAAGGGTATGACTCATCCCCTAACTCATATGTACCAACCATACCCAAAATAGTCCACTCAAGCTAGGAGTTCCCTCTATACAATCATGTTGGGTATGACTTGTATACTTAGGGTATGATTGAGGTGGAGGGTCACTCGTATAGTGGACAATATACTATACTCATAGGCTGCTCAAGGTATGATAGGATATGGGAGAGTGGATACGACTCGTATTCAAGGGGTACAACTCAAGCCCCTAGGTGTACCCACCCCAGTGACATCAAATGGAGAATTTTTTTCGACGGCTCAAAGTCTAAGTGTTTCAATTCTCCCCCACTTAATCATTCGTCTATGAATGACAGGTAAGGCAAGCAATAAACCCAAGTTAACATATCATCATACATTAAAACAACCTTCATAAAAGTTTGAACAAGCATAAATATAACACACATCTTGCTCATTATTAAATAATCATTCACCACATCATATTTGGGACTCAAACCCATTATTTCTCAAGGCACTTGTTCAGTGTAAAGAATAGGGACTTAAACTCTTACTTATCAACACTCACTTATTTCATAACTTAGGGACTTCAAACTATCGACTTATCAAGAATACTTGCTCAATTAAAGGATTAGGGTTTTGAACTCTTCGTTTACCAAAGAAATGAATCAACTCAAGATACTAAAGATTTAAACCAATCGCAACAAGATGCACATAATTTGAAGGAATTAAGGACTTGAACCCATAACCTATCAAGGCATAACTCAATTTCAAATATTAGGGACTTCAACCTATTGTCTATCAAATAAATAAATCAAAGCAAGGAGATCAACACATACCTCCATCCCAAGTTTCTGGAATGGGAAACTAATATGGATACTTGGACTTCATCCCACGTGCTTCCTTGGACTTTTAGTTCCTCTATAGAATATTCATCGAAGCCACCTCTTTCTTTTGCAATTAGAAAAGTTATCGATCAAAGATCCTCACCAGGATTACTTTATAGGACAAAGAGTCTGAGATATTAACAACCCTCAAGGGAATAACCAACAACAGATCACCCACATATTTTTGAAATATAGAGATGTGAAAAATCTTATGAATTGAGTTCATACTAGAAGGCAACTCCAACTCATAGGCATATTGCCAACCCTCTTCACAATTAAGTAGGTTCCAATATATCAAGGACTAAGCTTTACCCTTTTACCAAGTCGCATTACTCCTTTTATGGGAGACACTTTAGAATACCGAATCGCTAATACTAAACTCTAAGTCCCTATGCCTCACATCCGCATAGGACTTTCAGTGACTTTGAGCAGTTTTCAACCTATCATGTATCACCTTCAGCTTTTTTAAGGCTTGGTGAACTAAATTAGGACCAAGCAACTTACCCTCTAAAACTTCATACAACCTAATAGGAGATTAACATCTTCTACCAGACAATGCCTCAAATGGGGACATGTCAATACTAGAGCGGTAACTATTATTATAGGTGAACTCAATCAAAGGAAAGTGGTCATACCAATTACCACCATAATTAATAACACAAGCCCGCAACATATCCTTCAATGTTTGGTTGGTCCTTTTCACTTGCCCATCCTTTGTGGGTGGTAAGTGGTACTAAGGCATACTCTAGTACCAAAACCCTTTTGAACAACTTTCTAAAGTAGGATGAAAAGAAAGGACCACGATCTAAAAAGATCAAAACCAGAGCACCGTGCATCCTCATGATCTCCGTAAGATACAACTTAGCATAATCTTCTACTGAGTAATTAGTTCTCACGGGAAAGAAATGACCAAACTTGGTCATTCTATCAATAATGACCCAAATAAAATCACATTGATTCTGAGATTTAGGGAAACCAGTAACGAAATCTATATAATTGCCTCCCACTTCCATTTGGGTAATATAATTTCTTAGTACAACCTACCGGGCATCATGTGCTCACCATACACTTGGCTACATGGCTAGCCATATCACGTTTCATATTACCCACAAATAGATCTCGCTAAGATCATGATACATCTTGCTGAAGTTCAGATGTATAGCATATTAATATTCATGATCCTCGGCCATAACCCTTTCTCTTAATCCATCGATGTCAGGAACACATAGCCTACCATGGTTTCTCAAGATACCATCACCACAAAAAACAAAGTCTGCAACTTTGTGTTTACCTACATTACTCTAGATCTTTATCAAGTCGGGGTCCAATACTTTCTTTTTCATTATCTCAACAACAAGAGGCGACTGAGATATCATAAGCATAAACATACTACCATCCTCTGAGTCTGTAAGTCAAACGCCAAAATTAGCTAAAGAGTGACTGTACATCACGAATTCCCGCTTATCCTCATCTACATAGGCCAAAATTTCCATGGACAACCTACTAAGAGCATCGACGACTACATTTACCTTAACAGGATGGTAATGAAGACTTATATCATAGTTTTTAAAAACTTGAGCCACCTTTTTTGCTGAAGATTTAACTCTTTTTGGGTAAATACATATTGGAGACAATTATGATCGGAAAAGATATCGACGTGAACCATATAAAGACAATGCCACCAAATCTTTAATATAAAAACCATGGCCAACAACTCTAGGTCATGAGTAGGGTAGTTCTTTTTATGAACTTTCAATTGCCTAGAAGCATAGGCCACCACTCTGCCATATTGCATCAACATACAATAGCGAACGACACGAGAACCATCACAATATACAACAAAACTGCCATTGCCCTCAGGCAAGGTCAAAATTGAATCCTAAGTAAGCTTATCATTTAACTTCTCAAAACTACCCTCACACATATTCGGCCATAAGAACTTGACCCTTTTTTGGGTCAACTTGGTTAATGGGGAATCTATAGTAGAGAAACTCTCCATAAATCTTCTATAGTAACCGGCTAGACCCAAGAAGCTCTGAATATCGATTGGAGTTGTAGGTCTAGGCAACTTCTTAACCGCCTAACCTTTTGGGGAAATATCTTGGTCCCTTTATTAGAGATAATATGACCAAGAAAAGCTATGAATTTCAACCAAAACTCACTTGGAGAACTTGGCATACAAATGATGATCCTTCATGGTTTGCAACATGGTACAGGGTGATCGACATTATCTTACTCACTCTTAGAATAGACTAAGAAATTATCAATGAAGACAATGAAAAACATCTCCAAGAATAGATGAAATACCCTATTCATCAAGTCCATGAATGCTGTTGGGGCATTGGTCAACCCAAAATACATGACAAGAAACTAAAAGTGACCATATCGGGTTCTAAAGACAGTCTTAAGTATATCGGATCCCTAATCTTAAGCTTATGATAACCCAATTTAAGATCAATCTTAGAGAAATACTTCACACTCTAAAGTTGATCAAACAAATAATCGACCCTAGGAAGAGGATATTTATTCTTTATGGTCACTTTGTTTAACTTATGATAATCAATGCACAAACGAAGGGAACCATCCTTCTTACTTATGAATAACACAGGATCACCCCACGAAGACACACTAGGGTGGATAAAACCTTTATCTAAGAGGTCTTTTAATTGCTTCTTAAGTTTTTTTAGCTGTACTAGAGCAATTCTATAAGGAGGGATAAAAATTGAACGAGTGTTTAGAACAAGATCAATCCCATATTTAATTTCACTAATAGAAGAAACATCGAGAAGATCATCAGAAAATATCTCGGGAAACTCATTAACCACGAGAATGGATTCTAGAGAAGGATCTTTTGAGTTAGAATCTTTAACTTGGACTAAATAATACAAACACCCCTTTGAAATCAACTTTTGGGCCTTTAGATAAAAAATGAACCTTCCTTAGGCATAAGGGAACCACCTTCCCATAGAATCACCAGCTCATTAGGGAATCAAAACATGACCCTACGGGTCTGACAATCTAACGAAGCATAGCAAGAGTGCAACCAATCCATCCCCAGAATGACATCAAAATCAACTATGTCCAACTCTATCAAGTCTACAAGAGCATCTATACCACCAACAGATATAACACACCCCTTATAGACCCTTCTAACAATCACGGGGTTTCCTACTGGGGTAGAAATAGACAAAGGGACTGACATACTCTTGAGACCATAATCAAGACGCACAGCCACATATGGGGTCACGTAAGAAAGAGTAAAACCTGGATCAAGAAAATAATATACATCATGGGAGAAAAGTTTCAACATACCCATGACAATATCGGGACACACCATAGAATCCTGGTAAGTAGAAAGTCCACTCAAGCTAGGACTTTTCTCTATACGATCATGTTGTGTATGACTCGTATACTTGGGGTATAATTGGGGAAGAGGGTCACTCATATAGTGGAAAATATACTATCCTCCTAGGATGCTTAAGGTATGAGAATAGAGGGGAGAGTGGATACGACTTATATAGAAGGGGTATGACTTAAGCCCTTAATTGTACCCACCCCAGTGACATCAAATGGAGAATTTTTTTCGATGGTTCAAAGTTTAGGTATTTCAAGTAAATACATTTGAGATTGAGTATCACATGAAAGAAATGTGAAAAGTTACAAAGAAGAAAATGGGGTCCGTAGATAAAATAATACACTTGCAGTGCATAGCAAATTTGATTTCTATAAATAGAGAAGAAGCTAGTTGGGTGGTAGGTGGCCCAGGAGTAACCTCACAATAGATTACTAAGTAAATTATAAATTTTGAGGCTAAGGAATAATGGACGTTGGCTCTACATAGATTGTGTCCCGCTACTAGGGATAATGTGCTTAATCAATATGCGCAACATTGATAGCAGGACTCCTAACACGTTATGAGTTTGATGTTTCTCAATTCATCTCTAGAGAGATATGTGATTGAGCAGCGTGTAGTAAAAAGGTAATTCTGGCATTTCTATATTTATTGATGCAAATTTTCTTACAGACGGAGGTGCCAAAACTTCCAGATATTAATAAATGTATTAAGTCAAAGACTATAACTGATATGGGGTTGATTAGAGATCCAGAGAACCCTATGACTAGGTAAGAAAAATAAGGAGCTGCAATATTAGCTGAAACACTCAGGAACAAGGAAGTGAATTTTGAGGTTGCTAGTTTGAATGAGACAAATGGCATATCGTTAAAGGTGGTCAGCCTGAGCCCCAGCCATCTTTTGCAGCAAGTACATCTAGTTCCCTTTCTCCCACACAGCCAACACCACCACACCCATCCGCATCCAGACTAGCTTCGGTAGGCTTTGTGGTCATCTAGCAAATAATATAGAATTATATTATAAATAGGTTGACCACTTTAGAGGCAAAGGTCCGATTAGTGGAGGAGGGTATGCAACCCTGGGTTGAAAACAAATTAGAAGAACAAAGTAGGAAAATCAAGAAAATATTAGATGGTTTTGAGCGAAGAGTTACACATCAGTAAGAAAGTAGCCAAACTCTTTGAAATACCCTGGGTTTTGTCCTATGTAAATTTCTTATATCTTTAGATTTTCGTTGATCATATAACTCACTATATGAGTCGTAAAGTGAGGGTATGGGTCACGTTACCCAACTCGTAGTATGTCTAATGTTTGGTGGTCAAGTTTCTGTTGTGGTTATGATTTGGTGGTACGGGTCATATGGTTAGTGATGGATCATTAGGTTGATTTTTTACTTAATCTAAAACTTAGTGTCTTGACTTGTCTCTGAGTATAAGTGGCTCACTATGAGCCATGACGATAGGATACGAGTAGTATAGTAGAGTCATACGTTGTCCAGTCTAACCTTTTTTATTCTATCTTGGCTACGACTTATGGGTACTAGTCGTATGGTATGGATATGAGTAGGCCAATGAGAGTCATATAGTGTAAAGTATGTGTATGTCTAACCTTTTATTCTGGGTATGACTAGATGGTACCACTCACATGATATGGGTATGAGTGGAGGGGTCCAACTGTACCTACCCGTAGGAATTTTTATGGTTTAAGTTGGGAGTATTCTGGACATTTCCCCTATTAACCTCTTTTGATACCACGACTTAAAAGACCCTTGTAATTTATTAACCTACTATTCCCAAATCAAACACTCTCAAATAACTCTTAAATCTCTCTCAAGATCTTGGTTTAAGAAGAGGCTAGGGTTTTCTTAAGGTGGTTAATTAAGGCTCTCAACGATGGTTTCTCTTCATATTCCTTATTTTCTAGGGCATATTACTCCTTCCTCATTGTTAGTTCAAACTAAAATCATGTTTTGACTAATGGTTTTCATGGAATAATTGTGAGATTATTTTGGGTGTTGAAATATGTGTTGGGGGTTTTGGTTGTTCTTGGTTGGATAATGTTTTCCCATGTTTTTCTTATATTTTTCATGTTATTGTGGTTTGAACATGTAGTTGCATGGGAATGGTAAATTGGTACTTGGTTTTGGTTTTGTAAACTATATGCCCTCAACATATTTGTTAAAAGACATATGAGAATGGTTTGGTCATATATTTTGACTTTTATTGAAAACCTTCCATTACATAATATGGTAATGGAACCTAAATTGGTTTAAATGGTTTTAACTGGATTGGAAAGACCTTGGTGTCCATGGCTTTGATTTTGAAAATCTTATGGGGTACACAAAAATCCCCCAAGTGATTTTTATAATAGAGTCTATGGGGTACATGGGAATCCCCTAAGTGTTGGCTAATGACATTGCTTGCAAGCTATAGTCAGTATGACGATACCACTTTATAATGCCTTGGTAAGTGACTCTTAGAATTGGTGGTTTTGTTATATGCTTAGGATTTTAATTGGGCAATAATAGCGGGGTGTGATAACCGATCTTGAAGGTGTGAGTCCGATGGACAGATACTAAAAAACTCATGTTTGCCAACATGAGGGTTGGTGATGGTTACCATATACTTATGTGGTACACGGGAATTCTCTAAGTTGTATATATGTATCATGGATGGCGAAGGGTACACGACAATCCCTAGCCCCTATGATATCTCTAGTTCGTACGGCTACATGCACTAGGGTGCGTTCAGGGGGTAACACTGGACCCATATATCCCACAGGTAGTTTTAGGACAGTCAAGCTACACAACCCAGGTTAAGATTTTCAATGTATGCCAAACCCGGTTCCCTTTCTCGGCATTAAATATATATATGTATGAATATGATTGCCCTTGGTAATTTACTTAGTTGTAAATATTGGCATTATTTTATCCTTATTACTAACTACATGCTAGCATTCACCCTCTAACCAATCATTGGGCATTGTATCCCTATGCGATGCAAGAATTGGCCATACCATTCCTCCTGCTTAGTGATTAGATTTAGGGACAGCATTTGTGTCAGACTGAAGTGGTGAGATTCCAAACTCCATAAGACTCCATTTCATGCTATGGAAATCTTTTTGTACTTTTTTTTATTTTTTAGACTTTGGTTTTGGCTAAGATGGGTGCATGTCTCGAAGGAATGTTATTTGTTTTCAGATAGAGGCTTTGTGTTACTACTTTAGGCATGGGCGGTATTGGTATTGGTATTAGCCTTGGCATTATTATTGGTATTGGGTCTAACACCGGGTTGATATTTTGTTGGATTCTTAGTTGGTTATGGTTATGGATTCTATTATTATCTTTAAGTATTCATTGTTTTATCTTGTTATTTATTCAGAATTCATCCAACGCAGGTTGTAGGGTGGTTATGGCTGGTATTGGGGGTGGTCTCCGGTCTCAGTAGGACTTGAGGCACCAGAAATGACTAGGCCTCTATTTGGGTCGTGTTACTCCTGATATTTTGGAGGTAAAAGTTGAGGTTGCCGAGTCGTTAAAGCTGGCAAATAAATTACATGAAAGACTAGTTTTCCCATTGCCTGTTATTATGTAAGTCTATCCAGAGGTAGAAATTAAAGATATTTGGAGTGTTCCAGTTGGAGAAGAGGGAGGAAAGAAAAAGAAGAACAATAAAATAAATAGAAAGAGCATCGAAGATGAAAATGTGGTGACAGTGGTGCGAGACAACATCATAAGTGAAAAAGTCTGGAAGGTGAGGGTCCAAGAGATGACTGCTTGTGCTGGTAGTTTGAGACCGGCCATGGATGCTGAGAGAGAAATTGACATGGCCCTAATACCTGATATATCGTTGAGCGCATCGGCAATAACTGGTGTAACTAGTGTAGAGATAGTCTCGATAACTAGTGACACTACTATTGAGGGTGATCCAGTTTGAGCAGGCACCTTGGTATTTCCTCAATCCCAGTTTACATTGTTAGATACACTGGGGACACCACATGAATTTTATCTAGTGGTGGGGGTTTACCACAGTAGCCACGAGTTATGGTTTGTCGTGTTTTAAAATCTGTTGGCCACAGTCTATAAAAATTTGAAATGACATGTGTGTGTGTTGTATGATGCTTAATTGAGAAAAAGGATGTGCATAGGAAGTTTATAACATGTGCAAAATTTGAAAAATAGATACCTCTCCTAAATTTTTTATGTACTACTGCGTGATTTGTATGTGCATGTAACTGCTGAGGATCCCTTAATGGTATTAGAATTAGAAATGAAATTAACTGTGGCATGTAGTTGTATGAACTAGATAGGTAGTGATTGACATTGTGACCCTATACCACATGAGGGTGAGGCATTACTTAGTCCTCAGTGTGCACGAAATCCAGAACATGCCAGGTTGCTTTTGCCTAAAATTTAGGATGGTCGATTAAGAGATGATCATAGATCATTTTTTTTATTAGCCCACTCAAGCCTAAACGCCAAAGCAAATGATATAAGAACCCCTTGTTCCCAATAGTTGATCCTGATAGACTGATTTTTGATGATTAATACAATTTCACTTTCTTGTTTAACTACAATGAACCTATCTTGTGCCTTATTCCTCCTTGGACACTGTGTACCTCGACTCGGTCAAATCACCTAATCTGAGGGCGGCTATTATAGGGGTGCATAGGGAAAGACGAGTATAGAAAAAAATAAATACGAGCAGGTGTGGTGAAAATAAAAGAAAACAAAAGAAAAAGAAAATTGCCAGTAAAAGAAAAGAAAAAGAAAATGAGAAAAGAGAACCACACCTGGCACAAATAGGTATGAAAAGGAATAAAATAGAGAAATAAAGGTGAATTCAATAAAATGATGGTAGAAAAAGTGGACCTCAAAGAAAACATAGTGCCAAGGAGGTTAAGTCACTTAAAAGACCCTTATTATACCATCACCAGTCATAATCTTACGTTACAAGCCTAATAAAGTCCTTGAGTGATCCTAATCTTACCGTCTAAAAATTTAGGTAAAGAGCATAATGGCAATCACATGGCATTTTGTGTACACCAATTGGAATTTCTTTGTGAGTTGAGTGTCTTTAGACCATCCCTAAAATAATAAAATAAATCAATCTGAGTGATAGGGACTTCTTTGAATGTGAGGGTGCAAGGTTACAATGTCAAGTCCCTTATCTATTTGGGTTGTGTGTATTATTTGGGCCTAGTTGTTCATTACTAATGTAATGCCATCATTAGATTCTTGCATGTCACATGTGTAATGCCATCATTAGATTCCTATATGTCATATTGTTACACTAAATCAGTAGACATAGTAGACTTTTGTACAATGAGATAGGAGGGGGTAAAATGGTATTCTTGAGCAGAATAATAAACCAACTGCCAAATATGTCACAGATTCTTCAAAGTTAAGCATCGTGTCTTTGTCGGTGTGAATTGTGGTTTGCCTAAGGACATGCAAAAGTCTAAGTTAAGGGTGTTGATTTGCCATGGAAACATGGAACATTCGATGCTTAAAACATGGAATCTATGCTTGAACTTAGGTCATTTTGGTAGATATAATATGGTTTTTATGGTTTTAACAGGTGAAATAGGTTAACATTAGTGTTGGATTGAAAATATGGAAGAAATCCTAATAAAGTTGATAAATTGGTCAGGCTATGAGTCATTAAGACAATATACGACTCATAGCTATACTCGTCAGGATACCAGAAGTAACAATAAAGCTAAGGAGCCAAGTGAAGAGTGACTAAAACTCGTAAGACATTATTATGAGCCGTGAGGAGAAATCATAATGTGAGGAAAAGCCAAATCTTAAGCCCATAAGTGAAGTCATAAAAGACCATTAGTTGTAAGATTTGATTACAACTCGTAATAAGAAACTGTAAAGAGACAATATCCAAAACTCTGAAAGTCTAAGGCTCAAGTGATGACGAGTGAAGACCACGAGTCGTAAATACCAACTAAAACTCATGGTAATGAATTATAAGGACAATAGAAGCTCGAATCCCTAAAGATCAGTAATTGGAATACTTACAATTAGCATCGTATCACTCATAAGGAGACCTTATGAGTAGACCACGTGAGTCATAAAAAGTGATGATATACTTTTCTTATTTCATTTTTATTAGGAATTCTTTATTATTTTGAGATACTATAAATACCTTAGGGTTATTCCTTTATTTGGTTACACACTTTTACATTACTTTTGATACTTTTAGCATACTTTGATCATTGAGAATTTGCTCTTAAGATTTTGGGTTTTTATTCAATTGGAGACTTTGGATTTTATTTTTCTCATTATTGTGCAATTTATTTACATGCGTTCTTTATTGATTATCATGGATTATTGCATGAACATGAACGACTAATTTCCTTGACTATGGTTGCGAGAACCCTAGAAGATTAGCAACGTAGAGAAAGTAGGAGATTCTTCTATTCTATTATAGTCATATATATCTTACTCTTGTTCATATTAATTGACCTCAGAGCTACTGCAGAAGCTTGAGGATTGCTCCTATTCAAGAATGTCCTCACAAGGGAGTTTGAGATTAGGAAAATGAGATTAAGACAGTAATTTGAGATTCACGTTCATCTTATAATTCTACCATCTCATCTAATCGACTTGAGACTCAAAAGGTGAAAGTTGAAATGAGGTTATAGGCAAGGGGAAATACAGCGATACCGTAAGATTCACATGGTAAAGGGTGAGATTTATCAATCCATTCATAAGATGGTTGATAACACATATCTTTTCAACTTTACATGCAGCACAGTAGAATAGGTGAGTTGAACACAAGAAGTTTATGGAGTTGAGAATCCAGGGGGAACTTAGTCCTAGTATTGTTTACATACTCAATCATTTAAGTATTTTTACTTGTTACTTTAGACTTCAAATTCCCCATTTACTTTACTGTGTTGTTCATGAATTTTGCCAAGTTCGAGAGACTGTTCAACATTTTTCCTGTGGGTTCGACCCCAACCTTATTTGAGTTACTATATTTGACATCGACCACAGCATACTTTTTGGAAGTTAATTTTAGGTGACAACAGTCTGATTCTTGTGAGGGTAGTTTTAAGAAGTTGAAGGATAAGTTAACTTCAACTCTAGTTTTGATTTTGCGCGAGGGTACTGAAGGTTTTATTTTTTATTGTGATGCATCTCAGGTGGGATTGGGCTATTTGTTGATGCAGCATAGTAAGGTGGTTTCTTATGTTTCTAGATAATTGAAAGTTTATGAGAGGAATTACCCAACTCATGATTTTGAATTATTGCCTGTGATATTTACAATGAAGATCTCGCAACATTATTTGTTTAGGGTCCATGCTGATATTTATTCTAACCATAAGAGTCTGCAATATGTATTCACTTATAAGGAGCTAAATCTTAGGCAAAGAAGATATCTTGAGTTGCTCAAGTACTTTGAAATGAGTCTTCACTATCATTCAGTTAAAGCTAACATGGTTGTTGATACTATTAACAGGTTGTCCTTGGGAAGCTTATCTCAAGTGGACGAGGTGAAGTGGGATTTGGTAAAAGATATTCACTATTTGGCTAATCTAGGAGTCTATCTCTTGAACTCCGAGAATGGTGGTATGATTGTTCAAGAGGGGCAAAGTCATCTCTTAGAGTAGAGGTAAAGAAGAAGAAAGTGTTGGACCCTATCTTGAGGAAAATCAAAAATGATGTAGGTAGTTAAAATATGATATTATTGATATTGGTGGTGATGGTATCTTGAGGTACCAAGGTAAATTATGTGTTCTTGATGTTGATGGGTTGCGGGAAAGAATTTTGGCTGAAGCTCACGAGTCACGTTATATGGTTAATCCTGGTTCGATGAAGATGTACCATGATCTTACAAAGATTTATTGACGGAATAATATAAAGCGGGATATGGCCAATTTTGTGTCTAAGTGCAAGGTGTATCAGCAAGTAAAGATGGAGCACTTAAGGTCTGGTGGGTTGATTCAAGAGATTGAGCTGCCGATATGAAAATAGGAAATAATTAATATGGATTTTATTACCAAGATTCTGCGGTCTTACTAGTAACTTGATTCAATTTGGGTCATCGTGGATAGGATAACTAGGTCGGCTCACTTCTTACCAGTAAGGGCTAATTTCTCTTCTAAGAATTATGCCAAGTTGTTCATCGAGGAGATTGTGAAGTTACATGGTGCTCCAATTTCCATCCTATCTGATTGAGGTACCCAGTTCTTATATCATTTCTGGAGGTTATTTTAGAGAGGTTTGGGGACTAAGATAACCCTTAATACCGCTTTTTACCCGTAGATGGATGGGCAAGCGAAAAAGAAAATTTGAGCCTTGGAAGATATGCTTCAGGCTTGTGTATTTGATTTTGGTGAAAGTTGGATTGACGACCTACCTCTCATAGAATTTGCCTATAACATTAGTTATCACTCTAGCATTGGTATGGCCTCATTTGATACCTTAAATGGTAGGAGGTGTAGGTCTCCTATTGGGTGGTTTGACATTGGTGAAAATTGTTATTTAGCCCTGATGTAGTTCACCAAGCCATGGAGAAGGTGAAAGTGATTCGAGATAGACTTAAGGTCACCAAAAGTCCTATGCGGATGTGAGGCAAAGGGAGTTGGAGTTCAGTGTTGGTGATTGGGTATTCTTAAGTGTGTCTCCCCTAAAGAAAGTGATGCAATTTGGTAAAAGGGAAACTCAGTCCCCATTATTTTGGTCCATACTTGGTTTTAGAGAGAATTGGTAATGTTGCATATGAATTGGAGTTTTCTTCTAGTTTAAACTTTATTCATGCGGTGTTTTATGTTTTGATATTGAGAAAGAACATGGGTAATCCTTCAATGGTTGTTTCCTTGGAAAAGGTGGGCAATCGAATTCCTTATCCTATGAGAAAGTCCCAATTGAATTTTGGATTGGCAATTTCGTCGATTGTGGACAAGAATATGGTCTCGATAAAAGTTCTTTGGAGGAACCAAAAGGTTGAGGAAGCAACTAAGGAAGCCGAGGAGGATATGAAGCCCAAGTATCCATTCTTGTTCCCCATTTTGAAAATTGTGCTTGAGGTATCTGTATTCTTTAACATCTTTGTTTTCTGACTTTGTTAAAGGAAATTTTGATTCCTTGGTATCTTTATTTTTTGTCTTTATTAAAGGTAAGTGTGGTTGTGTTTGGATTCAAATCTTGCTAATAAATTCCTTATCCTGTCATTCGAGGATGAATAATCCTAAGAGAGAAGTATGTAACACCCCAAAATTCTATTTCTCCAAAATTTCTAAAATTATATCCTCACATCTTTGACTATAACTTACCCTACGAGTCATAGGGAGTCTTGATGAGTCGTTGGACTCAAATAATAACCTAAACAATAAGTGTTTGACTAAGTTCTACTTTGAGTACGAGCAACTCATTAAGATCTGTAAGGAATCATTATGAGTTGTCGGGTGCAAATTAGAGGATATTCAGTATTTACCCCACATGGGTTCTATATTCACTAGACTGGACCCTACAAGTCGTAGGGTCCCATTATGAGTCGTAGTAGTTCAGTCATAGGATCAACAATAGGTGAGTGCTTTGGAAACTATCTTGGTTATGACTCATGGTAATGAGTCATAATGAGACCTTACAAGTCATGAAGTGACTCGTAGTCACTGACAACTAAATTTTAGATTTTAAATTAAGAACACTTTTGGACAATTCCCTCCTTACCCAATTAAAACCTCACGTTTATAAAGCACTTACGAGGGGTTATTACTCATTCATAATGTAATCAAACACTTCCAAAAACTCTCTTAAGTCTCTCAAGCATCCATACTTAGGATTTCCAAGAAGTAGGTCATCCAAGGGCTCAAAGGTTGAATTCTTTTTATGAAACTTGGAATTCCATGCATGTTAATCTTTCCTAATTTCTAATTTTCTAAAAGCATATGATTTAAAGTGTTGTTCATGAGATATTTATGTTGGTTTTGAAACAGGGGTTAGGGTTTTGAATGCTTATTGTTTGAACAATGTTTTCCATGGCTTACATATGATTATTCATGCTTTAATTATGCTTTTGAACTTGAGGGTGCATGGGTATGGTGAATACATAAGGGGTTTGTGATTTCCCTATACTTATGACTTTTGAAGTGGTTATGACCTCAACCCCTTATTGTGAAATTGGTTTTTAATATGAAAAGTATGAATATTGAACTACTCCTGAATTATTGGATGATGTGAAAAGTCAATGAAGCATAATGATTTTTGCATTGAACTTTAAGTGGTTGTGTAATTCCCTAAGCTAATTTATAATTGGACCAATGGGGTTGTGAATTCCCTAAAGTGATGTAATTGGTATGGCATGTTGATGTTATCATGTAAGTGTAGTTGGTATGACGATACCAACAATGTATGTCTTAATATGCAATGTGGTTCAATGAATAAAAATATGTAATAAATGATTTAATTACGCTTTCATAAGGGTTGTGAAGCTGAGTCGTGAAAGTTGAGGTCCCGAAGGACCAATACTGGAAACCACAGTTGCCGATGTGGGGGTCTATATGACTGGGTGGTTCAAGTCCCCCTTATAATTATTATATGACTTAGAGGTTTGAGTCCCCTATATTATATACATAATTGGGTGCTTGTGTACCTTAATATGTCAGGAGGTTAGAGTCCCTTAGAGTACATATGTATACCCTCTAGTTTGTGCGACCACATGTACTAGGGCCCTACTAGTGGAGGGAGAGCTGGGCACATATAGCCCGTCAATGCCTGAAGTGCCTCACACTTTGGCCCTTGTAACTTTCTTGAGTTTTGACCTTTCTATACTTTTTATGACTCACACCATAAGTTGTATGGTGTGGTGATGGGTCTAGGGGCCCTAGTCGAATATTGGTCAATGTATTTTTGAACATATTCTATCCTGGCTATGAGAGACTCCATACAAGTCGTATGGTAGTGTTATGAGAGGGAAGGGTTAAATCGTATGTTGTCTAGCATCTAGCCCTTGATGTTCTTCCTTAGATACGACTAGATCTTACCAGTCAATTGGTCTAGTAATGAGTTGGGCACAGGAGTCGTAAGTTGGATAGAAAGTAGTGACCAACCTTGTGTTCTAGTAATGACTTGATAATACCAGTTTTATATTGTGGTGATGAGTTAGAGGGTCAACTCATACACACCTACAGGTTTCTATAGCTTTTAAAATAAGGGTATTTTGGACATACACTAGCCCAAGCCTTTAAGACCTGCATGTCTTATAATACAAATTGAACTTTAAACACTCTCAGAACTATCTCAAAAAAGATTGGGCTAGGGTTCTTCAGGGTGATCATCTAGAAGCTTAAAGACCAAATTCACTCCGTGAATCCTCATAACTCAGGAATGTGACTCTTCATACATTGTTAGTTCACTAAAAGCATATGTTTAAAGCTTTGTTCATGAATCATTAATGGTGGTTTTGAAAATCAAGGTTGAGGGTTTGGTTACATATTGTTGAACATAGACTTCTCATGATTTAAATTGTGTTTATACATGTTTTAATAATGATTTACACAAGTGGGTCCTTGGAAATTATTATTTGAACTAAGGGGGTCATGGTTAACCCTAACTTAATGGTTTTTGTTTTGAATAGTTTAATAATGGTATGCCCTGAACCTGTTTATGAACTTGTCAATGAGAATTATCTTGTTGTAAGTTGAATTGTGTTTTAAACTAAGGCATTGACCTAATAATGTAGATGGTTGGTAAATAGTTTCATAAAGGCCTTGTTAGCCATAAATTTATTTTAATTCTAACCTAGGTGGTTTAATTGACTAAATGGATTTGAGTCCCTCAATGTTGAATTGATGTCTTTTTTAGACAATGGGTTTGCGTCCTAAAGTTGATTAATAATGGTTTTGGCATGTTGTACACTTATAAGTAGGGTTGGTATGATGATACCAATGGGATGTCTTTGGTAAGTAATTGGATTAATGGTTATATGTGTATTGAATATTTTAATTAGGCTTTAAAGCGAAATGTGTAGCTAAGCCGTGAAAGTGGAGTCTAAAGGACTAACACTGGAAACTTCCCTAGATAATGCGGATGTCTATATGACTGGAGGCTTGTTTTCCCTGAATGAATATATGAATGAGAGTTTCGAGCACCCCATATTATATATATTGGTGCTTAAGTCACCTTGACTATGTTGGGAGGTTTGAGTCCCCCATAAAGGCATATATGGTTATGGATATTCTTTGGTTTCTGTGGCTACACACATTGAGGCCCTTTCAACTAGGGGAGAGCTACACCCATATAGCCCATGGGTGCCTTATTTGATGACGGTTATGCTGAATAGCCCAGGTTAAGGTTTTAATATATGCTAAACTCGATTTCTATCCCTGTATGATATATATGTATACATGTGATTGCATATGATGATTTGACTTAGTTTTGAATAATGACATTATTTTATTCCTCTATCTTAGGGTTCCATGCTAGAGCACAATCGCTAACCATCCTCGAATGTTATATCCTCGTGCGATATAGGTACCAGAACTTCTTTTACTTTTCTTACACAGTGATCAGGTGTTTGAGTTGGTTCATGAGTTGACATTGAAGTAGTAAGGTTCCATATTCAGAAGTCTTTATTTTATGGTCTTTATTACTTGTGTCTTATACCTTGTTCAGACTTTATTTTTGGCTATCATTGGGAGAGTGTCCTGATATTTTATTGATTTTAATCTTATAGAGACTTTGCTGGATTACTGTGGACTTGGGTATGTTATTTTAGTGGATTTGTTCGGTGGCAGACGGTTGTCCAGCTACCGGTGATTAGTTTATACATTTCATGAATTAATATTAGTTTTAATTTACACTATCTTGTTATATGTTTGGAATTCATCTGATACTTGCGATTGTTGTGTTGAATAGGATCGATAAAGGGGTGGTCTCGGGTCCACATAGGACTTAAGATACCCATCATGGCCAGGCCCTGGTTTGAGTCGTGACAAAGTTGGTATCAGAGCCTAGTTTCATGGTTAATTGGCTATCTACAAAGCCATGTCAAGTAGAGTCTCTTTTATGGGTATATAGTACACCACACTTATAAAAGAGAGGCTATGATACATTTAGGAATGTTTCTCTTTCTTGTTGTGTTAATTTCGAGCTATAGAGTCTAAGGTCTTAGATTTTTTTTTATTTCTACTTTCTCATCTTTCAGATCATGCCTCCAAAAAGATTTGATATTCGCATGAACTCTTTTGTCTTACCTGAGGACAATATGGACGTAGTTCATCCAACTTTTAGGGAATAAATCTAGCCAAGGGTCGCTGTATCTGATTGTTCTTGTGGGGTCCCACTTATCCCTACTGATCCTACTCCTGAAGGTGACACTAATACTCAATCGCCTCTCGAGAAGGTTACTACCGTTGAGTTCTATCACTTCATTAACCTATTGACTCAGTTGGTGACATCTCAGTCACAATAGTCGAGTTCTGCTGGTGTTGTTATGGGTTCGTTTGAGGCCACTAAAGTTGGCCAATTTAGGAGGTTGCATCCTCCAATATTTATTGGTACAAAGGTTAAAGAGCATCCTTAAAGTTTCATTGATGAGATGGAGAAGATCTTTAGAGTTTTGTATGCTTCGGAGGTTGAAAGTGTAGAGTTTGTCTATAAATTGAAACATGTGCCATACCAATGGTACAAAGAGTGGGACCAGTTAAGAGATGAGGATGCTGGTTTTGCCTTGTGAGATGATTTCTCTAATGCATTTTAGACCACTTCTTTCAAGGGTTGAGAGAGGCAAAGGTAGAAAAACTTACTATTTTAAAGCTAGGAAGAATGACCATCAAAGAGTATACCTTGAAATTTCATTAGTTGTCCCAGTATACACCTGAGCTAGTATCTAATATGAGGGCCTGTATAAGAAAGTTCACTTTGGGATTGTCTCATGAGTTGATTCTTGAGAGTAAGGCTATCTTGTTGAACAAGGACATGGACCTCTTGAGATTAGTCATGTATGTACAACAAGTCGAAGAGGAGAAAAAAAGTAGGTTAAGATTGGTAAGAGACAAAGTATGAAATTCAATTATTTAGAATAGGGTAAAGGCTAACAACAAAGTGGAAAGTGGTCTAAGAAGAAGAGCTAGGGGAGTCCTAACTCTTATTCGACGACTTATGTTCCCTACCCAAAGTTGTCTAGTGACTAACGTTTTTAGGGTGGTGATGCTTATAGGGAAAAGGGTTCCCAATCTCAGGCCAGTAGAGCCCAGTTAGCAGCATTTTACCCTCCCTATAGATTTTGTAGCCCGCATCATCGTGGTCAGTGTAAGAAGGGGAGAAACCAATGGGGCAAACAAGGTTTATGTTGCCTCTTCTTCAGCTGCTACACCAAAAGGTTCTACTTCTGTATTCGACACTGGTCAAAACCATTTTTATGCTCTCACTACTTATCAGGAGTTTGAGGCATCTCTGGATGTTGTTACTGGTATGTTAAAACTCTTCACCCGTGATGTGTACTATTTACTTGATTCAAGCTCCACTCTCTCTTATGTAACCCCATTTGTGACTATGCATTTTTATTTTGGTCTAGAGTGTTTTTCGAACCTTTTTCCTATTTTTACCCTGATGGGAGACCCTGTGGTTATTAGAAGAGTCTACAGGGGCTATGTGGTATCTGTTGGTAATAAAAAAACCTGGTAGACTTAATAAAGTTAGACATGGTTTACTTTGATATTATTTTAAGAATTGACTAGTTGCACTTGAGCTATTCTTCTTTAGACTGTCAAACCCGTAAGGTCATGTTTAAATTCCCTAATGAGCCAATTATTGAATTGAAGGGAATTCCCCTAGTGCCTAAGGGATGGTTCATATCTTATATTAGAGCCCAAAAGTTAATTTTCAAAGGTTGTCTCTATCATTTGATCTGGGTTAAAGATTCTAACATGAAGGGTCATTCATTACATTTTATTCCTGTGGTAAATGAGTTTTTTAAAGTCTTCCCTAATGACCTTCCTAGTGTCCCTCCTGATAGGAAGATTGATTTTTGTATTGATCTTGTCCCGGACACTCGTCCTATTTCTATTCCCCTATATGGAATGGCTACAGCTGAGTTGAAGAAACTCAAGGAGCAGTTGAAAGACCTCTTAAACAAGGGTTTCATTCATCCTAGTATGTCCCCGTGGGGTACACCAGTATTCTTCATGTAAAAGAAGGATGGCTCCCTTTGTATATGTATTTATTACCGATAATTGAACAAGGTGATGGTAAAGAATAAGTATCCCCTTATGAGAATTGATGATCTCTTTGATCAGCTTCATGGTCCCAATTTTTTCTCTAAGATCGATCTTCAATCCGGGTATCATCAGTTAAAGACTAGGGAGATGGATATCCCTAAGACAATTTTTCATACCCGATAAGGGCATTAAGTTCTTAGTAATGTCGTTTGGCTTGACCAATGCCCCTGTAGAATTTATGGATTTAATGAATGGGGTCTTTTACACGTTTCTAAATTTGTTCATGATTTTCTTCATTAATGATATCTTAGTGTACTCCAAGAGTGGGAGGATCATGCTATTCACCTCCACTTTATGTTACAGACCTTGAAAGATCAACAGTTGTACACTAAGTTCTCCAAGTGTGAGTTCTGGTTGAATGTCGTAACTTATTTGAGTTATGCCATGTCTAGTGAAGGGATATGGTAGATGCTTAGAAATTTCTTGTAGTTAAGAAGGGGCCTAGATCCAAGACTTCAACTGATATCCGAGGCTTCTTGGGTTTAGCTGGTTACTATAGAAGGTTTGTGGAAAACTTTTCTTTCTAATACTACTTTATTAACCAGGTTGACTCAAAAGAAGGTGAAGTTCTTGTGATCTGATGCTTGAAAGGGTAGCTTTGAGAATCTAAAAGATAAGTTGACTTCAACTCTGATCTTGATTCTACCTGAGGGTACTAAGGGTTTGGTCATCTATTGTGATACATCCTAGGTTTGTTTGGGTTGTGTGTTGATGCAGCATGGTAAGGTGGTCGCTTATTCCTCTAGACGACTAAAGGTTCATGAGGAAAACTATCTGACTCATGACTTGGAATTATTAGTTGTGGTGTTCGCGTTGAAAATCTGGCATCATTATTTGTATGGGGTACATGTTGATATCTTTTCTTATCATAAAAGCCTGCAATACGTGTTCACTCAGAAAGAGCTTAATTTTAGGCAAAGAAGGGGACTTGAGTTGCTGAAGGACTATGATATGAGTCTTCACTATCACCCAGGTAAGGCTAATGTGGTTGTTGATGCTCTTAGCAGGTTGTCCATGTGTAGCTTATTGTATGTAGATAAGGATAAGCAGGAATTGGTGAAGGATATTCATCGATTGTATAACCTTGAAATTTGTCTCTTGGACTTCGAGGATGGTGGTGTGTTCGTGCAACAGGTGGCGTAATCATATCATGTTTTGAAAATAAAAGAGAAGCAGGCATTAGATCCCCTCTTGATGAAGATCAAGGATAGTGTGGGTAAGCAGAAGGTGATGGCCTTTGAGATCAGTGGTGATGGTATCTTGAGGTACCAAGGGAGGTTGTGTGGTCCCAACGTGGATGGATTGCTAGGCAGGATTTTGGCCGAGGCCCATTAATCACGGTATATTGTCTATCTCAATTCGACAAAGATGTATCATGGCCTTAAGAAGATGTATTAGTGGAATAACTTAAAATAGGATGTAGCCAAATTTATGGCTAAGTGTATGGTATATCAGTAAGTGAAGGTGGGGCACATGAGGCCAGTTGGGCTACTTTAAGAAATTGAATTATCGGTGTGGAAATGGGAGGTAATTAATATGGATTTAGTTACCAAAATGCCTCAGTCACGAAATTAGAATGACTCTATTTGGGTCATCATGGATAGGATGACTAAATCCGCTCATTTCTTGCCAGTGAGGACTACTTATTCTGCCGAGGACTATGCAAAGTTGTTCCTTTAGGAAGTTGTAAAGTTGCATGGTGCGCCTGTCTCAATTATTTTAGATCGTGGTACTCCATTCTCGTCGTATTTTTGGCACTCTTTTTAGTGTAGTTTGGGGATAAAAGTGAGTCTTAGTATAACGTTTCACCCACAGTCAGATGGGATAGCTGAGCATACTATTCAGACTTTGGAAGATATATTGTGAGCCTGTGTGATTGACTTTGGTGGTAATTGGTTATAACACTTGTCTCTCATTGAATTTGCTTATAATAATAGTTACTATTCTAGCATTGGTATGGCTCTATTTGAGGCATTGTATGGTAAGGGTGTAGATCTCCTATTGGGTGGTTTGATATTGTTAAAAAGGAGATGTTTGGCTTGGACTTGGTTCACCAAGCTATGGAGAAGGTAAAATTAATTCGAGATAGGATTAAGACTGCCCAAAGTCACCAAATGTCCTACGCAGATGTGAGGCAAAGAGACTTGGGGTTTGAGATTGGAGATTGGGAGTTCTTGAAGGTGTCTCCCATGAAGGGAGTAATGCGGTTCGGGAAGAAGGGGAAGCTCAGTCCCTGGTATATTGACCCGTACTTGGTTTCAAGAAGGGTTGGTAGTGTTGCGTATGATTTTGAATTTCCCTTTAGCATGAGTTCCATTCATTCGGTATTCCATGTGTCCATGTTGCGGAAATGCGTGGGTGATCCTTCATTGGTTGTTCCTTTAGAGAACACTGATATTTTGGATTCTTTGTCCCATGAAGAGGTCCCGGTGAGGATCTTGGATTGGCAAGTTCTTCGATTGTGAATGAAAGATATAGCTTCGTTAAAGGTTCTATAGCGGAACCAAAAGTTTGGGGAAGCTACTTGGGAATATGAGGAGGACATAAAGTCTAAGTATCCCTTCCTATTCCCTATTCTGGAAATTCGTATTTGAGGTATGTTAACATATTTGTTTTCTATCTTTGTTAAAGGTAGATTGTGAATTCCTTGGTGTTTTGTTTTCTATCTAAAAGGTAAGAGTAGAGACGTTTGGGGTTTAATTATTCTAGTTAATGCCTTATCCCACTATTGGAGGACAAATGATCCTAAGAGGGGAGACTAAAATGCCCCACACTTAGCCCTTGCAAATTTCTTGAGTTTTAAACTTTCTATTCATCTTACGACTCACACCATAAGTCATATGGTGTGGTGATGGGTCTAGGGACCCTAGTCGTATGTTGGTCAGCGTATTGTTGGCCAAATTCTATCCTGGCTACGAGAACTCTACATGAGTCATATGATAATGCGACGAAAGAGTCGGGTCTAATCATATGTTGTCCAGTGTCTGTCCCTTAATATTCTACCTTGGATATGATTAGATCTTACAAGTCGTATGGTATAGTAACAAGTTGGGCAAAGGAGTCGTAAATTGGACAAAATATGGTGTCTAACCTTCTGTTCTGGTGACGACTTGATGATACCAGTAGTATGTTGTAGTGATGAGTTGGAGGGTCAACTCGTACCCACCTATGGGTTTCTACAACTTTTAAGCTGAGGATATTTTGGACATTTCCCACCCTAAGCCCTTAAGACCCCGCATCGTATAACATAAATTAGGCATTCATTCTACTCTTAGCAAGATTAAAACACTCTCAAACTCTCTCAAAAACTTCTCAAGAAAGATTAGGCTAAGGTTTTTTCAAGATGGTGATCTAGAGGCTTAAAGATCTAATTCTCTCCATGAATTTTCATAACTAAGGCATGTGACTCTTCCTTCATTGTTAGTTCACTAAAATCATATGTTTAAAGCTTTGTTCATTAATAATTCATGGTCTTTTTGAAAACCAAGGTTAAGGGATTGGTTGTATATTGTTGAACATTGACTTTTCATGATTTAAATTGTGTTTATGCATGTTTAAATAATGGCTTTGCACATTTGGGTACTTGGGAAGTGTGATTTGAACTAAGGGGTTCATGATTAACCCTAACTTGATGGTTTTTTAGATTGAATAATGGTTCGATAATAATATGCCCTCAACCTATTTGTGAAAGTACTAATGAGAATGATCTTGTCACATGTTGAATTGTGTTTTAAACTAAGGCATTGGCCTAAAAAAGTAAATGGTTGGTAAACAGTTTCATGAAGGCCTTGTTGGCCATAAATAAATTTAAATTGCAACATTGGTGGTTTAATTAACTAAATGGGTTTGAGTCTCTCAATATTGACTTGAATTGATGTCTTTGTTTAGACAACATGTTCGAGTCCCAAAGTTGATTAATAATAGTTGGCATGTTCAACGCTTGCAAGTGGGGTTGGTATGACGATACCAACAGGATGCCTTTGGTAAGTAATTGGATTAATCGTTGTGTGTGTGTACTGAATATTTTAATTGGGCTTTAAAGCGGGATCTGTAGCCAAGTCATGAAAGTGGAGTCTGATGGACTAAAAATAAAAACTACGCTAGCCGATGCGGAAGTCTATATGACCAGAAGGTTCGAGTCCTCTGAATGATATATGAATAGGAGGTTTGAGTCCCCCATATTGTATACATTGGGGCTTAAGTCAGCTTGACTATGCTGGGAGGTTCAAGTCCCCCATAAAGGTACACACGGTTATGGATATGCTCTGGTTTGTGCGGCTACACGCACTGAGGCCCTTCCATCTAGGGAAGAGCTGGGCCTATATATCCCGTGGGTGTCTTGTTTGATGATTATTATGCTACACAGCCTAGGTTAAGCTTTTAAATGCATGTTAAACCCAGTTTCCTATCCCGGTATGATATATATATGTATACATGTGATTGCATATGATGATTTGACTTGGTTTTGAATTGTGGCATTATTTTATTCCTCTATCCCCGAGTTACATGATAGTTCTCCAACTGCTAACCATCCTCGGATGTTGTATCCCTATGCAATGCAGGCGCCGAAACTTCTTCAACTTTTCATATGCAGTGATCAGGTGTTCGAGTTGGTTTGTGAGCTGACATTAAAGTCGTGAGCTTTCATACTTTGAAAGGTTTCATTTCATGATCTTTATTACTTGTGTCTTAGACCTTGTTCAGACTTTATTTTTGGCTATCGCCGGGGGCATGTCCTGACATTTTATAGATTTCGATCTTATAGAGTCTTTGCTGGATTACCTTAGACTTGGGTAAGTTGTTTAGGTGGTGTACAGTTATCCGGCTACCGGTGATTGGTTTAGACATTTCATAAATTAATATTAGTCTTAGCTTACACTATCTTGTTATATGTTCAGAATTTATCCGACACTTGAGGTTGTTGTGTTGACTAGGTTAGGTGAAAGGGGTGATCTCCGATCCACGCGGGACTTGAGATACCCATCAAAGCCAAACCCTAGTTCGGGTTGTGACAGTGCCTTCTTATGTGATGAATGTTGAGCTACACAATCCAGGCTAAAGTCTTAAAGTGCATGTTAAGCCTTGTGTTCCTATCCCGACATGTGATACATATATATAAATATACATATATATAGGTGTGTCAATATATATATGTATATATATATATGCATTTGATCATGTGCACTGGTTTTGAATGACTTTGAATTATAGATCACGACCTTATGTTATCCTTACCACTGAGTTACGTGCTAATGTTAACCCCATTAACCATCTTTGAATGTTGTATCCCACGCGATGCAGGTATCGGAGATACCTCTACCTCTCCAGTACAAATTTAAGTGCATCGGTTCGATTCGTGGGTTCATTATGGTGATGTGGTGAGCTTCCATTCTTTGAAATAATTAGATATTTCATCCGTTATTATCATAGATTAGAATTAACTATTTTCGTTATCATTAACATTATCATTTTTATTGTCATTTGTCAGAGTTGGGGACATGTCCCGCCCAAGATTGGATTTGATTCTTTTGTTATAAGTCTTTGTTTGATTACTGTGGACTTGGGTAATGTTGGTCGAATTGTTTGGCCGGTTACTAGTTATCGGCCATAGATTTATTTCTTTAATCTTACCTTGTGCTATCTTGTTATATGTTCAGAATTCAACCGATGTTGGGGATATTGTGGTCACTTGGTTAGTTCAGGGGGTGGTCTCCGGCCCATATGAGACGTGACATGCCCATCACGGCCAAAACCTGATTTGGGTCAGGATTAAAAAAGTACATATCAGGATAAACATGGAGTTTACTCGTATAAAAGTTCATAAATTGACATGGACGATTGCAATATTTCAAAGATATGCATAGTGAGTACTAAAATATATTAAAGAACTTGAAAATTCTTCATAAACTTTTAATGTTGCTTATTCTCATGATAAGTTGGTTGGACCAACTAATATTGGGATTCGATCCCTCAAAATCTGAAAAGCATAAAGGTGAATATGTGCCCATTCACCAGTCATGTAGTCTAATATGATATGTCGATATAAGACGATCACTTGTACGTTATTGTCAACCTGGAGTTAGACATTCATAAAGTTGTTACTTAATAAAATTGAGTTAAGAGCATAATTTTCAGATTATGTAATCAAGACAATTCATCTTGATAATCTGATTTGGCATTGAATACCATCGATAAATAGTTGAACCATTGCTAGTAAGAACAAAATCTTCATGTGTTGATTTGAAATATTAAATACAAAAATACTTGTATGCATCAAAATAATAAATTATGATTAATTCCCCCCTAAAAGTTGGTTTTGAGTCAAGAACCACACGTTGTCCATCTAATAGCTTTGATGTGCGAATGCGATTAATGAATATACCATAATGCACAAAAATGGATTGCTCAAAGAAGATAGAGGATGTATGTTAGTTTTTCTAACATTAGGAAAAGATTATAAGCAGCTATAAAATATGTGAGGAATTATCATCAGATCCCCATCTAAAAGATAATTCTAGTCAAATATCGAAAGTATCTCATGTTTAAGTTGTAAGTGTTCTTATTTTGTGTCCCTAACGGACAGAGTCTATGCATGCTTGAAGTATGGTAGACTAATTGGTATCAAATGAAAAAATCCTTGAAAAGAATAAAGAGCAAATAATCATAATAAGAAGACATTTAAAAGCCTAAAAGATAACACTTTATGAAACCTTATGAAAGGTATAGATACCTGAAAATAATGAAGTGATGAGATCTCAAAATGTTATGGCATACCATGAACCGATCCAAAATGATATATAATCAATATCTTTTATATAATATTAACACAATATTGTGAAAGATTACGAGAATCCAAATTCTAAATTTATTTAAGCATGCTGACGTAGAAATATTTATCAAGTGACATGAAAGGATGTCGGGGGAAGATTTAGAGGCCCGATTGGATGTTTTCGGGAACCCAGTAACTTTCATGCAGTTCTAGTATTTATATAGAGAAATCTAGCAAATATATAAGAATAATAAGTTGGGAACCATAAACAAAGTATATTATTGGTTTAGTGGAGTAGAGAGACTAGTAAAAGTTTTATTGACCTCATGGTTGTGGGTTCAAATCCCCTTAGTTACTATTTGATTTTATTTTTATCTAACATGGGGAAACCACAAACTTTAAATCCTAGATCCGAACAAAGTTTCTATGAAAAAATTTAAGGATTCAAATGTTTGAATCATATAAAAGTTTCTGGGAAACTTATATATAATCTTTATACTGCATAAATTTATAACATGAAAATTATTGAAACTTTTGGAGAGTAAATTTATAACATGAAATTATTGAAACTTTTGGAGTGTTTTCAAAACTAATAGATTATTTGCTGGAATGAAAAATATACCGAATTATATTGGTTATATATCTTAGTGAAATTGGTGTACTAATGTATCTTGTAAATACTACAAGATCCGATATAGCCTTTCGATTAATCTGTTAGCAAGGTATTATTTTGCTCCTACTAGGAGACATCAGAATAAGATCAAACATACGAGCTTATTTTATTCTAAAAATTGTAGTCCCGATCTTGTTAGTTATGCTGATGCTGCGTACTTATATGACCCATATAAAGTTCGGTCTTAAATAAGCTATTTGTTCATATGTGAGGGTTATTGTCATATCTTGAAGATATACAAAGCAGTCTATCGTAGCCACTTCATCAAACCTTGTTGAGATAATAACTATTCATGAAGCAAGTCGAGAGTGTGTGTGGTTGAGGTCCACGATACATGTCATTCATGAAAAATGTGGTTTGAAATGTGACAAAGTACCCATGATTTTTTAATGAGGATAATGCAGTATGCACAATACAACTTAATAGAGGACTCAAGGAGATAGAACAAAGCACATTTTGCCAAAACTTTTCTATAAACACGAGATACAAAAGAATGGTGATATTAATGTACAACAGGTTCGTTCAAGTGACAATGTGGCTAATTTATTCACCAAGCCTCCTCCAACTACAACTTTCAAGAAAATGGTGCACAAGATCGGGATGCAAATGTTCAAGGATGGTCTCATTAGCGAAAGTTAATACGTGTTGTAATCTTTTTTTCCGTACGAGGTTTTGTCCCACTGAGTTTTTCTTGTGTGGTTTTAAGGCAACCTATATGCGTATTGTTAGAGATGTGTACTCTATTTTCTTCAAGATTTTTTTTCCACTGATTTTTTCTAGTAAAATTTCAACGAGTCACTACTTATCAAATAAACATTCTAAAGGAGTATTATAAATGTATTCACATTTCTATCAAAATCTATTTGATATTCATTAGAATATGAAATATTTATTACTCTTATATATAAATGAATAATGGGTGTACTACTATTTTGCCTTTTTGTGTAGTACACATATTCTTCATTTATAAGTAATTATATTATTATTATTATTATTATTACTATTATTTTTTTTGTATTATTATTATTACTACTACTATTATTATTATTATTATATTATTATTATTATTATTATTATTATTATTATTATTATTATTATTATTATTATTATTATTACTATCATTACTTATTTTTACTACTACTACTACTACTACTATTATTATTAAGGTTGGGGTGACTATCAAAGGTAGTTCGGTAATTTTAGTCACCCCAAACCTTACTTATATATAGTAGTAAATAAAATGGTTACACATGTATATGATTTTTTTCCTTATATTTATTAGTTTTGTCCTCATTTTTATTGTGCAATAAAATGGTTACACATGCATATTGCTTTTTCCTTATATTTATTTGTTTTGTCCTTATATATTTTTTTAATAATATTTTTATTTATACCTTTGTAATTAAATTATAAATGATACTTTTTTTATAAATATGTTTTTGTTCCTTATTAAATGCCTACCAAGGGTATTTCAATAATTTTATGGTGCAATAAAATGGTTATACATGCATATTGTTTTTTCCTTATATTTAGTAGTTTTGTCCTCATTTTTATGGTGCAATAAAATGGTTACACATGCATATTGGTTTTGAATTATATTTATTAGTTTTGTCCTCGTGTATTAGTTTAATAATATTTTTATTTACACCTTTGTAATTCAATTAAACATGGTACTATTTTTGTATAAATATCTTTTTGTTCCTTGTTAAATGACTATCAAGGTTATTTCGACAATTTTATTGTGCAATAAAATGGTTACACACACATACTGCTTTTTCTTTATATTTATTAGTTTGGTCCTCATTTTTATGGTGCAATAAAATGATTACGCATGCATATTTTTTTCTTATATTTATTAGTTTTTTTCTCATGTGTTATTTTAATAATATTTTTATTTAGACCTTTGTAATTGAATTATACATGGTAGTAATTTTTTATAAATATTTTTTGGTTCCATATTAAAATACTTGATTTTTATACCCCAAGGGTATTTCGATAATTTAATGTGTAATAAAATGGTTATACATGCATATTATTTTTTTCTTATATTTATTAGTTTTATCCTCATTTTTATGGTGCAATAAAATGGTTACACATGCATTTTGACTTTTCTTATATTTATTAGTTTTGTTCTCATGTATTACTTTAATAATATTTTTATTTAGACCTTTGTAATTAAATTATACGTGATAGTGATTATCTTTTTGTTCCTTTTGGTTGTATATTGTTGAACACTGACTTCTCATGATGTAAATTGTGTTTTTGCATGTTTTAATAATGGCTTTGCACATCTGGGTGCTTGAGAAGTGTGATTTGAACTAAGGGGGTCAAGGTTAACCCTAACTTGATGGTTTTCTAGATTGAATAATGGTTCGATAATGATATACCCTCAACCTATTTGTGAAATTATCAATGAGAATGATCTTGTCACATGTGAATTGCATTTTGTAATAAAGCATTTGCCTAATAATGTAAATGGTTGGTAAATGTTTTCATGAAATCCTTGTTGACCGTAAATTAATTTGAATTGTAACCTTGGTGGTTAATTGACTAAATGGGTTTGAGTCCCTCAATGTAGAACTAAATTGATGTCTTTGTTTAGACAACATGTTCGAGTCCCAAAGTTGATTAATAATGGTTATGGCGTATTGTATGCTTGCAAGTGGGGTTGGTATGACGATACCAACAGGATGCCTTTGGTAAGTAATTGGATTAATGGTTGTGTGTGTATTGAATATTTTTATTAGGCCTTAAAGCGGGATATATAGCCAAGCTGTGGAAGTGGAGTCCGAAGGACTAACATTGGAAACTATGGTATCCGATGTGGAAGTCTATATGACCAGGAGGTTCAAGTCCTCCAAATAATATATGAATATGAGGTTTGAGTCCCCCATATTGTATACATTGGGGCTTAAATCAGCTTGACTACGCCGGAAGGTTCGAGTCCCCCTAAAGGCATACATAGTTATGAATATTCTCTGGTTCGTGTGGCTACACGCACTGAGTCCCTTCCATCTAGGGGAGAGCTGGGCTCATATAGCCCATGGGTGCCTTGTTTGATGACGATTATGCTACACAGCCCAGGTTAGGCTTTTAAATGCATGTTAAAACCAGTTTCCTATCTCGGTACCATATATATATAAGTATACATGTGATTGCATATGATGATTTGACTTGATTTTAAATGGTAGCATTATTTTATTCCTCTATCCCCGAGTTACATAATAGTTCTCCAATCGCTAACCATCCTCGGATGTTGTATCCCCACGCAATGCAGGCGCCAAAACTTCTTCTTCTTTTCCTATGCAGTGATCAGGTGTTTGAGTTGATTTATGAGTGGATATTGAATTCGTGAGCTTTCATACTTCGAAATATTTCATTTTATGGTTTTTATTACTCATGTCTTAGACCTTGTTCAGACTTTGTTTTTCCTATCGTCGGGGGGCATGTCTTGATATTTTATTGATTCCGGTCTTATAGAGGCTTTGCTGGATTACTGTGGACTTGGGTAAGTTGTTTTGGTGGTGGATGGTTATTCGGTTACCGGTGATTGGTTTAGACATTTCATAAATTAATATTAGTCTTAGTTTACACTATCTAGTTATATGTTCGAAATTCATTCAACACTTAAGTTTTTTGTGTTGAATAGGTTAGGTGAAAGGGGTGATCTCCGATCCATGCGGGACTTGAGATACCCATCACGTTCATACCCTAGTTCGGTTTGTGATAGTGCCTTCTTATGTGATGACGATTGAGCTACATAATCCAGGCTAAAGTCTTAAAGTACATGTTAAGCCTTGTTTTCCTATCCCGGCATGTGATACATATATATATATATATGCATATACATATATATATAGATGTGTATGTATATATATATGTATATATATATATGCATTTGATCATGTGCATTGATTATTAATGATTTTGAATTATTGATCACGACCTTATGTTATCCTTATCCCTGAGTTACATGCTAGTAATCCTACTAACCGTCTTCGAATGTTGTATCCCCATGCGATGTAGGTATCGGAGATACCTCTACCATTCCTATACAGATTTAAGTAGATCGGCTCGATTCGTCAGTTCATTGTAGTGATGTTGTGAGCTTCCATTCTCCGAAAGACTTAGATAGTTTATCTGTTATTATCATAGATTAGAATTAAGTATTTTTGTAATCATTAACATTATCATTTTTATTGTCATCTGTCAGAGTCAGAGACATGTCCCGCCCAAGACTGGATTTGATTCTTTTGTTATAAGTCTTTATTTGATTACTGTGGACTTGGGTAATGTTGGTCGAATTTTTTGGCTGGTTACTAGTTATCGGCCATAGATTTATTTTTTTATTCTTTAATCTTACCTTGTGCTATCTTGTTATATGTTTAAAATTCAACCGATGTTGGGGATATTGTGGTCATTTGGTTAGGTGCAGGGGGTGGTCTCCGATCCATATGAGATGTGACATACCCATCACGGCCAAACCCTGATTTGGGTCAGGATTAAAAAAGTACATGTCATGATAAACATGGCGTTTACTCGTATAAAAGTTCATAAATTGACATAGACATTGCAATATTTTAAAGATATGCGTAGTGAGTATTAAAATATATTAAAGAACTAGAAAATTCTTCATGAACTTTTAATGTTGCTTATTATCATGATAAGTAGGTTAGACCAACTAATATTGTGATTCGATCACTCAAATTTGAAAAACATAAAGGTGAATATGAGCCCATTCACCAGTCATGTAGTCTATTATGATGTGTCGATATAAGATGATCACTTGTACGTTATTGTCAACCTGGACTTAGACATTCATAAATTTGTTACTTAATAAACTTGAGTTAAGAGCATAATTTTTAGATTATGTAATCAAGATAATTCATCTTGATAATGCTGATTTGGCATTGAATGTCTTTGATAAATAGTTGAACCATTGCTAGTAAGAACAAAAGTTTCATTTGTTGATTTGAAATATTATATACAAAAATACTTGTATGCATCAAACCAAAAAATTATGATTAATTTCCCCTAAAAGTTGGTTCTGAGTCAGGAACCACACATTGTCCATCTAATAGCTTTGATGTGCGAATGCGATTAATGAATATACCATAATGCA